>NC_142803.1:57419572-57552786 GCF_049724085.1 Artemia sp. Qi Xiang Cuo
GAATTTTCTTAAAGAAGAGAAAAAACGTACGCGCGCGTACGTAGGCTAACCTAGCCTAACCTAACTTAACCTAACCTAACTTAATCTAACCTAACCTAACCTAAACGTACGCGCGCGTATGTAGGCTAACCTAACCTAACCTAACATAACCTAACCTAACTTAATCTAACCTAACCTAACCTAATCATACACCTAACTTATAGCCAGTCTCTCACCTAACATAAGCTAACCTAAGTGAAGCGTACGTGGCCGGCCACTTAACCGAACCTAACCTAACCTAACCTGCTAACCCTAGTTAGGATAGGTAACCTAACCTAACCTGGGTTAGGTTAAGACCACTTAACCTAACCTAACCTATCCTGGGGGTGGATACCCCGACTGTGCCGCTTTTCTCAAGGTCATTGCTTTTGACTGACATCACTAACATCAAAACTTAAACGGTCAGAAATAGAGGCTGTTTCTATAGATTTAGAATAAAAAAAAAAATGTCAAGTTTGGGACTCGAATCCACGACCCCATATGGGGACCAGATCTTAAGTCTAGCGCCTTAACCACTCGGCCAACCTGACTTGTAAACAATTCTTGATCATATTCATATTGTTATTCAGTTTCATTGGTAAAGTTCAGAATTGAGCTAACTTTTTTCTCTTCTTTATGAAAATTCAGAACCTCGTCTAAATTAACCTTAAAAATCAAATAAAGCTATGGCAACTTTGCATATTTTATTCAACATATTCAACATAGCGCAGGAGGGGTGCATTCCTGTCGACTTTTGGAGGATGTTTCCCCATTTTTCAATAATCAGGCAATTTTCTCAAGCTCTTTTCTCAAGGTCATAGCTTTTGACTGACAACACTAACATCAAAACTTAAACGGTCAGAAATATAGGCTGTTTCCAAAGATTTAGAATAAGAAAAAAATTGTCAAGTGTGGGACTGGAACCCACGACCCCATATGGGGACCAGATCCTAAGTCTAGCGCCTTAACCACTCTGCTAACCTGACTTGTACACAATTCCTGATCATATTCATATTGTAATTGAGTTTCATTGGTAAAGTTCAGAATTGAGCTAACTTTTTTCTCTTGTTTAAGAAAATTCAGAAGAAAATTTGAACATTTGCACTTTTCTAGTTTTTTTTTATTTAATCTATTAAAGACCCTAACAATTTAGGTTCTGCATAAATCCTTTTACAGAATTTATTTAGTGAAATCACATGACATGATGAAATAAAAAAAGTACATAATAAAAAATTTTCAGGTGTGGGGTTCGAACCCACGACCCCGTATGGGGACCAGATCTTGAGTCTAGTGCCTTAACCACTCGGCCAACCTGACTTGTAAACAATTCTTGATCATATTAATAGTGTGACTCAGTTTCTTTCTGTGTGTGTTGTCTCTTTGTGTGTGTTGTCCCTGTGTGTTAGTTGTCTCTCTCTGTGTGTGTGTGTGCCCACGTAACCTCGTCCCTTGTTACTGTCCACCATTCAAGCTGGTGGACTAAGACCCAACTTCTGAACTAGTGAATTTCCACCATTCAGGCTGGTGGACTAAGACCCTAATTCTGAGCTAGTGAATTTCCACCATTCAGGTTGGTGGACTGAGACCCCAATATTGAGCTAGTGGGTTTCCACCATTCGGGCTGGTGGACTAAGACCCCAATTTTCCAACTCTTGCATTTCATGACAGAAATTCAAAATGAACTTCGAAAAATCAAGAGAATGTAACTGTGAGAAGGTAAAGCACAGCAAGTCACTACTGAAATATTCCAACTCTTGCATTTCACTATAGAAATTCATGTGTGTGTGTGTGTGTGTGTGTGTGTGTGTGTGTGTGTGTGTGTGTGTGTGTGTGTGTGTGTGTGTGTGTGTGTGTGTGTGTGTGTGTGTGTGTGTGTGTGTGTGTGTGTGTGTGTGTGTGTGTGTGTGTGTGTGTGTGTGTGTGTGTGTGTGTGTGTGTGTGTGTGTGTGTGTGTGTGTGTGTGTGTGTGTGTGTGTGTGTGTGTGTGTGTGTGTGTGTGTGTGTGTGTGTGTGTGTGTGTGTGTGTGTGTGTGTGTGTGTTTTTGTGTGTGTGTGTGTGTGTATGTCTGTATTTTTATGTGTGTTTGTGTGTTTGTTTTTGTGTGTGTGTTTGTTTGTGTTTTTGTGTGTTTTTGTGTGTTTTTTTTTTTTTGTTTGTGTGTTTTTTTTTTTTTTTTTTGTTGTTTTTTTTTTTTGTTTTTTTTTTTGTTTGTTTGTGTGTTTGTTTGTTTTTGTGTATGTGTGTTTGTTTGTGTGTGTGTGTGTGTGTGTGTGTGTGTGTGTGTGTGTATTTTTTTGTGTGTGTGTAAGTTTTTGTGTGTGTGTGTAAGTTTTCGTGTGTGTGTGTAAGTTTTATTGTGTGTGTGTAAGTTTTTGTGTGTGAGTGTAAGTTTTTGAAAGTGTGTGTAAGTTTTTGTGTGTGTGTCAGTTTTTGTGTGCATGTTAGTTTTAGTGTGCATATGTAGGTTTTTGTGTTTGTGTGTGTGTTTTTGTGTGTTTGTGTTTTTGTTTGTGTGTTATTTTTTGTGTGTGTGTGTTTTTTGGTGTTTGTTTGTTTTTTTTTGTTTTCGTTTTTGTGTTTGTGTTCGTGTGTGTGTGTGTGTGTGTATGTTTTTGTGTGTGTGTGTGTGTGTGTGTAATTGTTTGTGTGTGTAATAGTGGTCTTGTTTGTGTAAGTTTTGTTTTTGTGGGTTTTTGTGTTTTTATTTGGTTTTGTGTTTATTTCTTTGTGTGTGTGTGTGTAAGTTTTTACGTGTGGGTGTCTGTTTGTGTGTGTGTGTGTGTGTGTGTTTTTGTGTGTCTAATATATTTTTAGTGAAAGTTTTGAAGTGTGTGTGTAAGTTTTAATGTGTGTGTGTATAAGTTTTTGTGTGCATGTAAGTTTTCGTGTGAATGTGTAAGTTTTTGTGTGTTTGTGTGTGTGTCTGTATTTTTGTGTGTGTGTGTAAGTTTTGGAGTGTGTGTGTATGTTTTCGTGTGTGTGTGTGTGTATTTGTGTATGTGTAAGTTTTTGTGCGTTTGTGTAAGTTTTTTGTGTGTGTGTGTGTAAGTTTTTGTGTGTTTAAGCTATTGTGTGTGGATATAAGTTTTTTGTGTGTTTGTGTAAGTTTGTGTGTGTGTGTGTGTGTGTGTGTGTGTGTGTGGGTTTGTGTGTGTGTGTGTGTGTGTGTGTATGTGTGTGTGTGTGTGTGTGTGTGTGTGTGGTGGTTTGTTTGTATGTGGGTTTTTATGTGTTTTTGTGTTTGTGTGTCTGTATTTATGTGAGTGTGTGTGTGTGTGTGTGTGTGTGTGTGTGTGTGTGTGTGTGTGTGTGTGTGTGTGTGTGTGTGTGTGTGTGTGTGTTGTGTGTGTGTGTGTGTGTGTGTGTGTGTGTGTGTGTGTGTGTGTGTGTGTGTGTGTGTGTGTGTGTGTGTGTGTGTGTGTGTGTGTGTGTGTGTGTGTGTGTGTGTGTGTGTGTGTGTGTGTGTGTGTGTGTGTGTGTGTGTGTGTGTGTGTGTGTGTGTGTGTGTGTGTGTGTGTGTGTGTGTGTGTGTGTGTGTGTGTGTGTGTGTGTGTGTGTGTGTGTGTGTGTGTGTGTGTGTGTGTGTGTGTGTGTGTGTAAGTGTTGTGTGTGTGTGTAAGTTTGTGTGTGTGTGTGTGTGTGTGTAAGTTTTTGTGTGTGTGTGTGTGTGTGTGTGTGTGTGTGTGTAATTTTTTGTGTTTTTAAGTTTTTGAGTGTGTGTGTAATTTTTCTTGTGTGTGTGTGTAAGTTTTTTGTGTTTTTTTGTGTGTTTTTGTGAGTTTGTGTGTTTGATTTTTTGTTTTCTTTTGTTTGTTTTTGTGTTTGTGTGTGTGTGTGTGTGTGTGTAAGTTTTTGTGTGTGTGTTTGTTTTGGAGTGTGTGTGTGTGAGTTTTCGTGTGTTTGTGTGTGTGTAAGTTTTGTGTGTGTGTGTGTGTGTAATTTTTTGTGTGCTTGTTAGTTTTTGTGTGCATGTAAATTTTAGTGTGATTGTGTATGTTTTTGTGTGTGTATGTGTGCGTGTGTTAGTTTTTGTGTGTGTGTGTAAGTTTTTGAGTGTGTGTGTCAGTTTTCGCGTGTGTGTGTGTGTAAGTTTTATTTTGCTTGTGTAAGTTTTTGTGTGAGTAAGTTTTGGCGTGTGTGTGTTAGTTTTCGTGTGTGTATGTGTTAGTTTTGTGTGTGTTTGTGTGTGTTAGTTTTTGTGTGTGTGTGTGTGTTTTTTTTATTTGTTCTTGTTTTAGTTTTTTTTTGTGTGTGTGTGTGTGTGTGTGTGTGTAAGTTTTTGTGTGTGTGTTAGTTTTTGAGTGTGTGTGTTTGTTTTCGTGTGTGTGTTTGTGCAAGTTTTGTGTGTGTGTGTGTGTGTGTGTAAGTTTTTGTGTGCATTTAAGTTTTTGTGTGCATGTAAGTTTTCGTGTGCATGTGTAAGTTTTTGTGTGCTTCCCAAATCATAATTTTCTGAAAGGACACACCTATGAAAGGCTAAGAAATCTAGCTTAGAAAAGTCAAAAATAGCAAATTAACCATCCCAAATCATAGGTTTCAGTCAACACACACCTACGAATGGCTATGAAATCCTGCTCAGAAAAGTCAAAAAATATCAGCCCACACACCCCCAAATCATAGGTTTCAGACATCACACACCTACGAAAGACTAAGAAATCCGGTTATGAAAAGTCAGAAATAGCAAATTACATATCCCAAATCATAGGTTTCAGACAACACTCACCTATGAACGGCTAAGAAACCTAGCTCAGAAAAGTCAAAAATAGCAAACTAGTCATCCCAAACTATATGTTTCAGACAACAAACACCTATGAAAGGCTAAGAAATCCAGCTCAGAAAAGTCAAAAGTAGCAATCCACCCACCCCAAATCATAGGTTTCAGACACTACACACCTATGAAAGACTAAGAAATCCAACTCAGAAGAGCCTGAAATAGCAACCCACACATCTCAAATCATAGGTTTCAGACACCACACACCTACGAAAGACTAAGAAATCCGGTTATGAAAAGTCGGAAATAGCAAATTACACATCCCAAACTATTGGTTTCAGACAACATTCACCTACGAAATACTAGAAAACCTTAGCTCAGAAAAGCCTGAAATAGCAAACTACACATCCCAAATCATAATGTTCTGACAACACATACCTATGAAAGGCTAAGAAACCTAGCTCAGAAAAGTCGAAAATAGCAAACTACACATCCCAAATCATAGGTTTCAGACACTACACACCTATGAAAGACTAAGAAATCCATCTCAGAAAAGCCCGAAATAGTAATTTACATATCCCAAATCATAAGTTTCAGACAGCATTCACCTACGAAATACTAAGAAACCTTAGCTCAGAAAAGTCTGAAATAGCCAACTACTCATCCCAAACTCGAAGTTTCAGACAACAAACACCTATGAGTGACCAAGAATCCTAGCTCTGAAAAGTCCAAAAAGCAAACTACACCTCCCAAATCATAATTTTCTGAAAGGACACACATATGATAGGCTAAGAAATCTAACTCAGAAAAGTCAAAAATAGCAAATTAACCATCCCAAATCATAGGTTTCAGTCAACACACACCTACAAATGGCTAAGAAATCCAGCTCAGAAAAGTCGAAAAAATAGCAACCCGCACATCCCAAATCATAGGTTTCAGACACCACACACCTACGAAAGACTAAGAAATCCGGTTCTGAAAAGTCGGAAATAGCAAATTACATATCCCAAATCATAGGTTTCAGACTACACTCACCTAAGAATGGCTAAGAAACCTAGCTCAGAAAAGTCAAAAATAGCAAACTAGTCATCCCAAACTATAGGTTTCAGACAACAAACACCTATGAAAGGCTAAGAAATCCAGCTCAGAAAAGTCAAAAGTAGCAATCCACCCATCCCAAATCATAGGTTTCATACAACACACACCTATGAAAGACTAAGAAATCCAGCTCAGAAAAGTCAAAAATAGCAAACTACATATCCCAAATCATCGGTTTCAGTCAACACACACCAACGAAAGACTAAGAAACCTAGCTCAGAAAAGTCAAAAATAGCAAACTATTCATCCCAAACTATTGGTTTCAGACAACATTCACCTACGAAATACTAAAAAACCTTAGCTCAGAAAAGCCTGAAATAGCAAACTATACATCCCAAATCATAATTTTCTGACAACGCATACCTATGAAAGGCTAAGAAATCCAGCTCAGAAAAGTCGAAAATATCAAACTACACATCCCAAATCATAGGTTTCAGACACTACACACCTATGAAAGACTAAGAAATCCAACTCAGAAAAGTCAAAAATAGCAAACTACATATCCCAAATCATCAGTTTCACTCAACACACACCAACGAAAGGCTAAGAAACCTAGATCATAAAAGCCTGAAATAGCAAACTACTCATCCCAAACTATTGGTTTCAGACAGCATTCACCTAGGAAATACTAGGAAACCTTAGCTCAGAAAAGCCTGAAGTAGCAAACTACACATCCCAAATCATAGGTTTCAGACAACACACATCAACGAAAGACGGGTGCACGGTGAGAGCCTTTGAGGGTCTGTGGGTCCCTTGAGGGTCGGTGGTCCTTTGGGAGCTCGGGGGGACCTTTGGGGACCGGGGGATGGGCTTTGGGGGTCCGGGGATGGCATTTGGGGGGCTGGGGGGGCCTTGGGGGCGCCGGGAGGGCCTTTGGGTGCCTGGGGGACATTTGGGGACCGATGGAGGGCCTTTGGGACCCCGTTGGTCCTTTGGGAGCTCGATGGGCCTTTGGGGGGTCCGGGGATGGCCTTTGGGGGTCTGGGTGGGCCTTTGGGGCGCCGGTGACCCTTTGGGAGCTTGGGGGGCCTTTGAGTGTCCGGGGGGGCAGTTGGGTGCCTGGGGGACATTTGGGGACCGGTGGAGGGCCTTTGGGAGCTTGGGGGGCCTTTGAGGACCGGGGGCTTCCTTCGGGGTTTGGTAGGGGGGTCGGAACCCTTTGGGGTTGTGGTAGAGGACCTCACGACACTGTTCAAATGAAACTTGTGTATTATAACGACCACACTCAAATTCTCTTCTAAAATCTCTTCAAAATCTTCTTTTAAAATGTCTCTATCTGTTTCGCCGAAATAGTTCCATAACCTGTCTAAAACGGTTTCGTCCAAATAATCCCTAAACGTAAATTCAGCATGTTCCTTTGTTATTGGCATCTCTGCGCTAACGCATTTCAAATTAATAGGAAACCTTTTCGCGCGCTAAAACAATTCATCGCTAAGATGTTTCTTGCCTAATTGTTTCCATGGCCTTTGGTTATTAATATCCTTTGGAGTTCGACCAAAAGAGTTGTTCCCGAGGCAAAGACATTAATGATTTGGATCTATTCCTGGAGAAATGTTTCTAGGCGAAAATTTTTAAAGTTCAGGTTAGGTGATGTCATTGGTTGATTGATCTGTCAAGAAAGGGGAATTAATTTGTTGTTTTTAAGGGGAATTATTGATTCACGATAGGTGAATTGAGGTCGACAGCACAGGTGTTCCAAATTCCGGGAAACTCATAACATTTGGCGAGAGCAACAACAACAACAAATACTATTTCTGGATCATGATATTCACGATCGATTACGCAATCAAGTTCTTGGAAATTCACTTTCCCCTCGAGTCCTAGATCAATAACATTGTTCCCGTTAGAATTCAATGCACATGTGCAACCTTCGCCCCGGAGTTATTACACATAGAAACATCAAATAACTCGACCTTGGAAAAAGAGGTCAATGACCCCATTAACCACGTGGTCTCCCTAGGGAGGCTATGCCCATATATGGGGTGCAAAAAGGTTATAGGTGGCAGCAGGGGTGATGGGTGGGGCCTCCTGACCCCTCTCTACTACTCATGACAATTTGTTATGTTTTCACTCCTGTTCAGGATACATTTGTTTTGTTTTCATCCCTGCTTATGATATATTTGTTATGTTTTCATCCCTGCTCATGATATATTTGTTATGTTTTCATCACTGCTCATGATATATTTGGTATGTTTTCATCCCTGCTCATGATACATTTGTTTTGTTTTCATTCCTGCTCATGATATATTTGTTATGTTTTCATCCCTGCTCATGATATATTTGTTATGTTTTCATCCCTGCTTGAAGGTTCTGATTACACTATTCCTATTATTTTTTCTTTGGAATGGCTTGGTATTTTTGCGTGCTCCAGCATTATGATCATGCGTAATAAGCTGTGGCTGAATTTGGTAAAAAAAAATTCAGGTTGAATACTCTAAAAATGTAGCAAATAGGAGAAAATATAACTGGGAAGCAAGTCATGTTCAACTTTTTGCGATCATGCTGTGGTTATTCATGTTGGGGTTTTTGGTTCTAGGCGTTTAATCCCGTGGAAAACACCCCCACGCAGAAAATACCCCCCCCCTGAGAAAAATAACACCCGCAGTTAATGTCCCCTGGAAAATACCCCCCCTCCAATGGAAATACCGTCCGTTTCCGGGGGGGATAAACGCTGGCCACCGGGGTTTTTAGTCTGCTAAAATGCCAGGATGTTAGGTGCCCGTGCTCGTAATGCTTTCGATATCTTAAGTTCCTCCTTTATTTGCCTTTACCTACAAGGAACCGAAAACTTATTCATGATTATAGCGCATCTGGTGTGATCAATAAGCTTGAGCTACTTCGTGTTAAGGTGCTAAAGTCTGCCCCTGGCAAAACCGGGCCGCACCACGGGCTCATCCGTCATTTTGTTCTTTTGTAGTTTTCCTTTGTACTTTCCTTTTTCTTTGTACTCAGCTATCATCTTGTGTTTATTAGAGGGTTAAACATAAACTGATATTTCAATAAAAAATCATTGTCTCAATTTTGCTTGAGGACTATGTCATTACCATCCTAATTTTGTATTCCTACAGTTCTAGCCAAAAGTCAGGAGTACGCTGGATGGACAGGAGGACATGCCATTGAGCCTGATAGGGCTTCAATCAAGAATTATGGTACTTGCTGAGCATAATTTACATAAGCTTAATTGTCTTACTAATAGTTAGTCTCAAGTAAAAAATATTACTAATGAGTTCAAAAAAATATTATCCAAATCTTTTATTTTTTGTTTTAGTTAGCAAATATTTTGGATAAGTTAGCAAAATATCGAAAAACCTTTTTAAACATCTTAAAAGAGGTTGCGATTACGAAAAGGTTGGGAATCACTGCTCTAAGCCTATGAAATTAAGGACTTTCCTTAGGTCGAGACAATAGTTAAACTCCTTCTCTCATTATCCTGAATAAATTCACACGTCTTGGGAGTGTGTAAATAGGGAGGCTTTGAATAGACTGGGATGGAAGAGGAGTGTACCTAGCCATGTTGGCCTCAGGGGGCTTGATGCTAAAGTGAGTTGTTTGTAATAGTAGTGGTGCCAAATTCTTGCTATTTATAGTTACAAGCTTTGAGGTAAGCTTATATAAGCAAAAGCTATCTTAGACGGAAAGGCCTTGACTGAAAACAGGAAATCCTGAAATATGTTCATTGTATAGCTTAAGGCCTACGTGATGTGAAATCTACAGACTTGAGGTCAGGATCTAATGTTATCTCTTTATATCTCAAATCTAAGGCCTTCAAAATCAAATAAGAGACCCTTTCATAAATTCGTTTCGTCAACAGATTTTCCTCCTTCTCAAATCGGTTCATTTTTCCAAGGCTCCCTTGGAAACTCCTAAGTAGCCCCCTCTCAGCTTGAAGATTCATACGCTGCAAATATAATACATGTATCAGAGCCGTTCTTAGGGTTAGTGATGCCCGGGGCAAAATAAATTGCAGCACCCCCTTTACCGACTCAAATACAAGCAAAAAGCCGAGTCAAAGTAAAAAATTGGATCAAAGTGGGCAATTCCCCTGCCACGGCACCCAGGGCAACTGCTCCGGTTGCCTCCCCCCCCCGAAAAGGCTCTGCATGTACCATATATGTTAAGACAAAAATTAATAAAAAAATAGAGGTACATTAAGTGTTCTAATGATGTCAAAAATTTACATTAGTTACTTTCATACTTAAAGTATCTAGTAACCACTTTTATTGTCAATAAAAAGTCTTTGAGAATAGCTGTTTTTATTATAGTTATTTTAGGACCAGCGCAATTGTCTATCTCTGAAAAAAAAAATACTGAAAAAGAAAAGGAGATAACAAAAAAAGGGAAAAAAATGAAAAATGAATACTCCTCCTTGTATAAGGCGATCTGGCCACGATTAGAGATGACAAAGAAAATGGTTTTTATTTTCTTTTGTTCCTTTCAGGAAGATAAAGAGCCAATTGATTTTCGAAACCTTCGAGGAAGTCCCGAGATGGAAAATCTTTTAGAGTATCTGAAAAACAGGGTAAGTTTTCATGTTGTTCTTCTTTGAACATTGGCACCAGGTAACTTAAGAGAGTCAGGCGCGGATCAAGACTTAGGCCACCTAAGCATGTGCCTAGGGCTCCCTAATTCTTGGCCCTCTGAATATATACTTACCCCAACACTTTTACATTAAAATGATTACACCCAGGATTATATGCGTCATAGTTTTGGAAAATTTTGTAAAGTTCCAATGCATATTATTTGTGAAATTTTGTTTTGATAAAACGTGGTTCTTATTACTTACCGTCAAATACATATACAATTTGTTTATTTTATAAGTACTTACATTAATTTCCAATACCATCATCCTATATAATATAAAAGACCATAATTTGTGACTTTGTTTGTGATTGTGATATTGTGTGTTATTGTGATATTTTGTTTTTATTGTAGTAGTACCTCGGCTGTTAATATACCAGACTTGGAATATTTTCGATTACTCCAGATAAAAGGAATAATACCTGCTAGGGGGTCAGTCTTTAATACCCCATGAACGGCAATGACAATCAAGTTCAAAAATGTAATGGGTTCTGAAAGCGGATGAAAGGAACTGGAAGTAGCGAGTCAGGGTTGTGAGAGGCTATGGGGGTCAACTTGTGGTTTTTGTCTCCAATGCTTGTAAAATTATACACTGCAGTGAAATATCCTATTTAAACAACATTATTTTTTTTTACTTCGTGAAAGAGTTAAACGGGGGCTATCTCTGGAGCATCTTCACCAATCAACTTGAGCATTTTCCAAATATATGTCTGGGATGGTGATAACTTAGATAACTTTTATTTCCCCGGCTAGAGAAAGCGGCTGGGTAGAGAGAAGTTACAACATTTTTTTCCGATGATTCCAGTCACTTCTTCAAGCTTCATTTTTTTTAAATAATTGAAAATAAACAAAACTTTAATGCTTGTATTATGTTTATATCCTTGGGGTTTTAGCCAAAGGTAGTAATTAGCATTTTTTCATACTGTTCTTAAATAGGTTTATTCCTCTTAACAGTAGGAGCAAAGCTCCCCCCCCCAAAAAAAAACCTCATTTTTATAAATAATTTTCCGTTTTGTCAACTCATACTGTAGATAAAAAAAGGTAAACAGTAAGGTTTGACCTCTACTATAAAAGAGAAATGTTGGATGGGTCATTTTATAATTTTTAGTTCCATTTGTGAGATGCAATCGTTGAATAATGGATGTGTTGCCATTTTAAGTCTGAACAACATTCAAGTAATTCAGGTGAATTTTGACAAATACTTTACTTTACCATTTCTGGATTAGATTTTTTTTGTTAGCCAGTAATGGCGTCAATTAGGCGGGGGGGTACAGTTATTTACCCTGTTTTTTTTTTGAATACCTTTGTTTAGTTATTTCCTTCAGAAAATGGCTTTATTTGGTATTTTCGTTGAAAGAACTGTAAAAAATAAAAGTAATAAATTGCCGCCTTAGCGAGATTTTAGAAAAACACCCCCTCCCCCATCTAAACTTCCGAATTGACACCAATGTTAGCCTGGGAGCCATTAGCAATGGTAACAACAAGGTGCAAATTGTAGTGTTGAATATAAAATATTCAAAAATTGAATATACATTACACAGTTAACTTTACTTGAATTAACATTTATTGTTCATTATTTATTTGTCATTTTTCATTTGTCATTTTATTCATAATTACTTTGGAGTCCAATGTTTAGACGATCCATTCTTCCAAACGTTTCTATTTATTTTTCTTTTCCCTATCATTCGATTCTCTTTATGGTATATTCGATTTTACCTGACAATAAACTGCGAACCCTGGAAGAAGAAGAAGAGTTAAGTTGATCTGACATTGGTTCCTGTCAAATTACAAAATCCTTATAAGGTGCCCTAGAAATTAATTTTGATATCCCAATAACTTTTTGGCAATGTTTCAACTGCAATCTGTCGCTAAAGGTAGCACCAAGGCCACCCTAAACATCAAAGAAGGTTAGGGAGCAATTATTTGAGGAATGGGGGGGATCGAAATAAGTTTAAATATCTTGTAATGAGCTATCCCTTTCTAATATGTATTCCAGGTCCTTGAAATCCATACTTCGCAATTCATGTATCGGGATATCATATCATGTCGGATATATTTTATCCTTGAACCTCCAAGAACAAATCCCTCCCTCGAAACGCTGAACTGAAGCGTTCTCGGGGGAGTCCTTCTGTTCCAGTCGTACCCCTCTAGATCGATTTTTTTAAACAATATCAAAGGAGAAAGAATAATAATAATTAAGGATACTCCATAAGAGATAGTTTGAGCCCATGCCTGAATTGTCCCTAGTAATGAATACTAGAGAGTAATCAATAATAGTAATAAAACTACTCACCTTGTTCTTTTCAACAAATAAAATTAATCTATTCTACCTTAAATGAAAAAAATACTGTTAGATGGTTTAACGGGTAGCAGGGCACCCAATTTAAAAATAAGGAACGTGTGCCAAAAATCACAAGGAAAATGAGAAAAATAAAAATGTGTCATCATTGAGCTCTAGAAACTGTAACTTTCCTGATTGCTGTAGCAAACGGCAAAAATTGTCATAAATCTAAGCTTTACTTAATATGGACAATATTCAGATTATTCTAGATTAAAAACTTAATAAACTTACCTCAACTTAATAGACTTGCCTACAAAACATATTTTTAGACAGACAAATTAGGTTATCACATTCCGTTATATTTATCTCTTTAGTTCACTATTGATAGAGTTCTTATATCAATAGAGTCCGTAGTTCCTTCTGGTTTAATAATATCACTTTTATTACTTAATTTTTATACATTCTCGCTAGCCTACATCTACTTAATAACTCTATTGAACACAACGGTTGTTCCACCCTATTGATTGTTGTACTGCTCGATGATCAGTTGCAGATAAATAAGGTGTTCGAACTAGACCCCGAAGCCACGCCGAAAAGTCGGCGGCGCACCGCCGAAAAAAAAACGGCGGCGCGCCACCGAGCTTGCATCAGCGCGCTGACGCCGCCGCTGATTCTATCGGCGGCGGCGTCACTGATACACCGCCTTTTTTTTTTTCTCTCTTTTTTGGTTATCGATTTCGACCTCCAGGCTTCAACCGTCATCCCGGCTAATCTGTTTCTTAAAAATAAATACTGTCATCTTGGGCTCACCATGTATATCGGTTCACAGGAAGGAGAAGAAGATATTTCTCTTGAAACACAAATTTTACCATCCACTTTAAAATTCTGTTCATTTTTCTTTCTGATTTTTAAAGAGGTAGGTATCAGGCCAGGAAGCAATTCCTAATGTTATCACATGCCGGATACTAGAGCTGTATAAGTACGGAACAATGTTGGCACAATGGATTTTTTTTTTTTTTTCATACCAGGGCAATTCGTATCGAAGGAGTTGTCGCAGAAACTTCAAAAAGGGCTCATTTAATTGCAAATTGGAATAACAGTAGAGATGGGGGTACCAGCGCGGACGGGAGTCCATATATGGGCATAGCCCCTCTAGGGAGAACACGTGGTTAATGGGGTCAATGACCTAAATTTTCAAGGCCGATGTTGTTGTTGTTGTAAGTGCACGCTCTCAGCGAATGTCAAGGTCGATGTTGTTGTTGTTGTAAGTGCACGCTCTCAGCGAATGTCAAGGTCAATGTTGTTGTTGTTGTTTTTGGCACGCTCGAGGTGAATGTCATGGTGTCCAGAAATAGTATTTGTTGTTGTTGTTCAAGCCAAATGTTATGAGTTTCCAGGAATTTGGTACACCTGTGCTGTCGACCACAATTCACCTATCGTGAATCAATAATTCCCCTTAGAAACAACAAATTAATTCCCCTTTCTTGACAGATCAATCAACCAATGACATCATCTGTCAGACTTTAAAAATTTTCGCATAGAAACGATTCTCCTGGAATAGATCCAAGTCATTAATGTCTTTGCCTCGGAAACAGCTCTTTTGGTCGAACTCCAAAGGATATTAATAGCCAAAGGCCATGGAAACAATTCTCCTAGAAACATCTTAGCGATGAATTGTTTTAGCGCGGGAATCAGGTTTTTTATTAATTTGAAATGCATTAGCGCAGAGATGCCAAAAACAAAAGGAACACGCTGAATTACGTTTAGGGATTATTTGGGCAAAACTGTTTTAGACAGGTTATGGAACTATTTCGGCGAAACAGTAAGAGACATTTTAAAAGATGATTTTTGAAGATATTTTAGAAGAGAATTTAATGGTGAAACTCTGTGGTCGTTATAATACACAAGTTTCATTTGAACAGTGTTGTGAGGTCCTCTAACCCAACCCCAAAGGGTTCCAATCCTCCTACCCCAACCCCAAAGGGTTCCGATGCCCCCCCCCCACCCCCCAAGGAAGCGCTCGGTCCTCAAAGGTCCCCCAAGCTCCCAAAGAGCCCCCGCCCCCCAAACGCCCGCCTCAGACCCTCCAAGGCCCTCCCCTGGTCCTCACGGGGCCCCCCAGACCCCCCACGGTCCCCCGGACCCCAACCTCGCTCCTCAGACCCACAAAGGCCCACCCCTGGTCCGCAAATGGCCCCGGATCCCCCAACGGCCCCCCGGCCCCCCAATGCCCAGCCCCAGGCCTCAAAGGACCCCCCGGCCCGAGAAGCGCCCCGGGCCCGGCAAGCGCCGCCAGGGGATGCGCCACAGGAGGATGCGCCGTGGGTCAGGGGAAGCACTGCAGGGCAGACGCCGCAGGGAGGCGCCGCAGGGATGCGCCGCAGGAATGCGCTGCAGGGATGCGCCGCAAAAATTAAACTAAAAAGTAAAAAGTTCGAAAGGTTATCCGCCAAACGCCCTCCTCAGACCCCCAACGGCCCTCCCCTGGTCCCCAAAGGTCCCCCGGGCTCCCAAAGGGCCAACCGGCCCCCAAGGGCCCCCCATACCCCCAAAGGTCCTCCCCCGGCCGCCCAAGGTCCACTGGGCTCCCAACAGACCCCCCCATCCTCAAGGGCCCCGGATCCCCAAACGTCCTCCCTGGGTCCCAAAAGCCCTCCCCCGGTCCCCATACATGCACACAAAAACTTACACACACACAAAAACTTACACACACACACACGAAAACTTACACACACACACGAAAACTTACACACACACACACGAAAACACACACACACACGCCAAAACATACACACACACACACAAAAACAAACACACACACACACACAAAAAAACTTAAACATGCACACAAAAACTTACATGCACACAAAAACTTACATGCACACAAAAATTTACACACACACACACACACAAAACTTACACACACACACGAAAACTCACAGACACACGCCAAAACTTACACACACACAAAAACTAACACACACACACACACACACAAAAACATACAAATGAACACAAAAAAACACACACACACACGCACAAAAACTAACACACACACACACACACACAAAACTACACACACACACACACACGAAAACTTACACATAAACGCCAAAACTTACACACACAGAAACTTACACACACACACACACACACACACAAACTTATACACACACACACAAAAAAACTTACACACACAAAAACTTACACACACACACACACACACAAACTTACACACACACACAAAAAACTAACAAACACACACAAAATCTTAGACACAGAAAAACTTAAACACACACACACACCCAAAATTAGACCCACACTCACAAAATTACATGCACACAAAAACTTACAATCACACAAAAACATACACACACACAAAAACTTACACACACGCACTAAAACTTACACACACACACAAAAACTAACACACACACACACATGAAAACATACACACGCCAAAACTTACACACACACGCCAAAACTTACACACACACACACAAAAACTTACACACACACACACACACAAAAAAACTTACACATGCACACGAAAACTTACATGCACACAAAAACTTACATGCACACAAAAACTTACACACACACACACACAAAACTTACACACACACACACACGAAAACTCACACACACACGCCAAAACTTACACACACACCAAAACTTACACACACACACAAACAAACACAAAAACTGACACATCAACACAAAAAAACACACACACACACCCACAAAAACTAACACACACACACACACACACAAAACTTACACACACACACACACTAAAACTCACACACACACACACAAAACTTACACACACAAAAACTTACACACAAACACACACACACAAAAACTTACACAAGCACACGAAAACTTACATTAACACAAAAACTTACATTCACACAAAAAAATACAAACAAACAAACACACACACAAAACTAACACACAAACACACACGAAAACTCACACACACACGCCAAAACTTACACACACACAAAAACTTACACACACACACACACACAAAAACAAACACAAGAACACAAAAAAAATCACACACACACGAACAAAAACTGACAAACACACACAAAAACAAAACTTACACACACACACACCAAAACTAACACACACACACAAAAACAAACATACACACAAAAACTAACAAACACATACACACAAAAAAAAAACCAACAAATGAACACAAAAAAAACTCACACATACACACACAAAAACTTACACACACACACACACACATACACAAAACTAACACACACACACAGACGAAAACTTACACACACACTCCAAAACTTACACACACAAAAACTTACACACAAAAACACACACACATAAACTTACACATGCAAACGAAAACTTACATACACACAAAAACTTACATGCACACAAAAACTTACACACACACACACACACAAAACTGAAAAAAACAAACACACTAATAATCAAAAACACACGCCAAAACTTAAGAACAAAAAAATTAAAAAACAAAAAAAAACACAAAAAAAAAAAAAAAAGACAACCGAAAATAAAAAAAATAAAACGAAAAAAATAAAACACAAACAAACACTCAAATATATTACACACACACTCACTAAAACTGACACACACACTCCAAAACTTACACACACAAAAACTTACACATCCACACGAAAACTTACACACACACACACGCCAAAACTTACACACACACACACACACAAACTTACACACACACACAAAAACTTACACATGAACACAGCAAAAAACTCACACACACACGCACAAAAAATTACAAAAACACACACAAACAAAACTTACACTCACACACACGAAAACTTACACACACACGCAAACAATTACACACAAATAAAATTACACACACACACACACACATACATACACACAAAATTACACACACACACACACACAAAAAACTAACATACACAAAAAATTACACACACACACAAACACACACAAACTTACACACACACAAAAAAAAAAAAAACTCACACACAAAAACAAAAACACACAAAAAATTACACGCACACACAAAAACTAACAACCACACGCAAAAACTAACATTCACACAAAAAATTACATGCACACAAAAACTTACACACACTCACAAAAACTTACACACAAACACAAAAACTTACACACACACAAAAAAAACTTACACACAAACAAAAACTTACACACACACACACACACACACAAAAACTAAAACAATCACAAGAAAACAAACATGCACACAAAAACTTACACACACACAAACACACGAAAACTTACACACACACACACACACGTCAAAACTTAAACACACAAAAGCTTAGACAAACAAACTCTAAAACACACACACACACACAAAAACTTACACCCACAATAAAAAATTTACATGCACACAAAAACTTACATGCATACAAAAACTTAAACACACACTAAAACTTACACACACTCACAAAAAATTACACACACACAAAAACTTACACACAAACACAAAAAAAAAAGCACACACACACACACACACACACACACAAAACTTACACATGCACACGAAAACTTACATGCACATAAAAACTTACATGCACACAAAAACTTACACACACGCACAAAATCTAACAATCACACCCAAAAACTTACACACACACAGACAACCACAAACACACCCACACCACAACTTACACCCACACACACAAAAACTTACACACACACAAGAAAACTCACACACACACACGAAAACCTACACACACACGCCAAAACTTACACACACACAAAAACTTACACACACACACACACACAAAAACTTACACATGCACACGAAAACTTACATGCACACAAAAAATTACATGCACACAAAAACTTACACACACACACACGCCAAAACTTAAACACACACAAAAACTTACACACACAAACACACACAAAACTTGCACATGCACACGAAAACTTACAAGCACACAAAAACTAACAATCACACAAAAAAAAACACACACACACACACACACAAACACACGCACACAAAACTCACACAAAACTCACACACAAAAACACACGAAAACTTAAACCCAAACACACGAAAACTTAAACACACACGCCAAAACTTACACACACACAAAAACTTACACACACACACACACACACACAAACACACACACAAAAACTTACACATGCTTTACACTTACACTTACACAACTTTTTGCCTGTCTCTCACCTAACCTAAGCTAACCTAAGTGAAGCGTACATGGGCTAACCTAACCTAACTTAACCTAACCTAACTTAATCTAGCCTAACCTAACCTAACCATACTCGCCGGAAAAGGTTAGGTGTCGTCTCTTTGTGTGTGTTGTCCCTGTGTGTTAGTCGTCTCTCTCTGTGTGTGTGTGCGCACGTAACCTCGTCTAATGTGAATTTCAACCATTCAGACTGGTGGACTAAGACCCCAATTCTGAGCTAGTGAATTTCCACCATTCAGACTGGTGGACTAAGACCCTAATTCTGAGCTAGTGAATTTCCACCATTCAGGCTGGTGGACTGAGACCCCAATATTGAGCTAGTGGATTTCCACCATTCAGGCTGGTGAACTAAACCCATTTTTGATATGCATAATGAGTTTTATATTGTAATCATACAATAAATTTGTTTCTGCTATTTTTATTTTCTCCTACTAGATATGTATAGAATAAGGATACCAATAGAGACTTCTGTACATGAATAGTTCAGTTTGAATGGATCACCATATAGAGTTTTCGTGTGCATGTGTAAGTTTTTGTGTGTGTGTGTGAGTTTTTGTGTGTGTGTAAGTTTTGGCGTGTGTGTGTGTTAGTTTTCGTGTGTGTGCGTAAGTTTTCGTGTGTGTGTGTGTGTAAGTTTTTGTGTGTGTGTGTAAGTTTTTGTGCGTGTGTGTTATTTTTTGTGTGTGCTTATGTTTTCGTGTGTGTGTGTAAGTTTTTTTGTGTGTGTGTTTAAGTTTTTGAGTGTGTGTGTAAGTTTTTTTGTGTTTGTTTGTTTTATTTTTTGTGTGTGTAAGTTTTTGTGTGTGTGTGTGTAATTTTTTTAGTTTTTGTGAATTAAATTGTGTGTGTGTGTGTGTATTTTTTTTATATTCTAATAGAGATATATAGAATTATTTTTCTATTTTTTGGAATAGAGATATGTTTTTTGTAAATTAATGTTTGTGAATTTTATTTTTCGTGTGCATATGTATGTTTTTGTGTGTGTGTGTTTGTGTGTGTGTAAGTTTTTGTGTGTGTATGTAAGTTTTGGAGTGTGTGTGTAATTTTTGGTGTTTGTCAGTTTAATTTTTTGTGTGTGTGTGTAAGTTTTTGTGCGTGTGTGAGAGTTTTTGTTTGTGTGTAAGTTTTTGTGTGCATGTAAGTTTTTGTGTGCATGTAAGTTTTTGCGTGTGGGTGTTAGTTTTTGTGTGTGTGTGTAAGTTTTTGTGTGTCTAAGCTATTGCTTGTGGATATAAGTTTTTTGTGTGTTTGTGTAAGTTTTGTGTGTGTGTGTGTGTGTAAGTGTGTGTGTGTGTGTGTGTGTGTGTGTTAGTTTTTGTGTGTGTAAGTTTTGGTGTGTGTGTGTAAGTGTTCGTGTGTGTTTGTGTAAGTTTTGTGTGTGTGTGTGTGTGCGTGTGTAAGTTTTTGTGCGTGTGTGTGTGAGTTTTTTTGTGTTCATGTGTAAGTTTTTGTGTATGTGTGTGTGTGTGTGTAAGTTTTTGTGTGTGTGTAAGTTTTGTCGTGTGTGTGTGAGTTTTCGTGTGTGTGTGTGTGTGTTTGTGTGTGTGTGTAAGTTTTTGTGTGCATGTAAGTTTTTGTTTGGATTTAAGTTTTAGTGTGATTTTTTTAGTTTTTGTGTGTGTGTGTGTGTGTAAGTTTGTGTGTATGTGTGTGTGTGTAAGTTTTTGCGTGTGTGTGTTAGTTTTAGTGTGTGTGTGTGTTATTTTTCGTGTGCATGTGTAAGTTTTTGTGTGTGTTAGTTTTGGCGTGTGTGTGTGAGTTTTCGTGTGTGTGTGTGTAAGTTTTGTGAGTGTGTGTGTGTGTAAGATTTTGTGAATGTGTGTGTGAGTTTTTTTGTGTTAATGTGTAAGTTTGTGTGTGTGTGTGTGTGTGTTTGTGTGTGTGTGTGTGTTAGTTTTGGCGTGTGTGTGTGAGTTTTTGTGTGTTAGTGTGTGTAAGTTTTGTGTGTGTGTGTGTGTGTGTGTAAGTTTTTGTGTGCATGTAAGTTTTGGTGTGCTTGTGTAAGTTTTGTGTGTGTGTGTGTGTGTGTAAGTTTTTGTGTGTGTATGTTTTGGCGTTTTTTTGTAATTTTTAGTTTTTGTTTGTGTATGTTTTGTGTGTGTGTGTGTGTGTGCAAGTTTTTGTGAGTGTGTGTGTGTTTTTTTTGTGTTCTTGTGTAAGTGTTTGTGTGTGTTTGTGGGTTTAAGTTTGGTTGTGTTGTTAATTGGGTTCGGTGTTTTTTTATTGTTCGATTGGTGGGTTTTTTAATTTTTGTGTGTGTGTGTGTGTGTAAGTTTGTGTGTGTATGTAAGTTTTAGTGTGCACGTAAGTTTTCGTGTTCGTGTGTGAGTTTGCTTGTGTGTGTGTGTGTAATTTGTTGTGTGTGTGTAAGTTTTGGCGTGTGTGTGTAATTTTTGGCGTGTGTGTGTGTGTGTTTGTTTTGTCGTGTGTGTGTGTATTTTTTCGTGTGTGTGTGTGTATGTTATCTTGTGAATGTGTAATTTTTTTTTTGTTTTCTTTTGTTCGTGTGTGTGTATGTTTTAATCATTGTGTATGTAATTTTTTTGAGTGTTTTTTTTTTTATTTTGGTTTGCGGGTTTTTGTGTTTGTGTTTTGGTTTCTTTTGTAAGTTTTTTTTTGTTTGTTTGGGTGTGTTTGTATGTGTGTTTGTGTGTTTTAGTTTGGGAGTGTGTGTGTAAGTTTTCGTGTGTGTGTGTGTGTAAGTTTTTGTGTGCACGTAAGTTTTTCTGTGCATGTAAGTTTTCGTGTGCATGTAAGTTTTCGTGTGCATGTGTAAGTTTTTGTGTGTGTGTGTGTGTAAGTTTTTGTGTGTGTAAGTTTTGGCGTGTGTGTGTAAGTTTTCGTGTGTGTGTGTAAGTTTTGTGTGTGTGTGTGTGTGTGCAAGTTTTTGTGCGTGTGTGTGTGAGTTTTTTTTGTGTTCATGTGTAAGTTTTTGTGTTTGTGTGTTTTTGTGTGTATTTGTTTGTGTGTGTTTAATTTTTGGGGTGTGTTTGGTTTTTTTCGTGTGTGTGTGTGTGTGTTTGTTGTGTGTGTGTGTGTGTGTGTATGTGTTTGTGTGCATGTTAGTTTTTGATTTGCTTTCTGTGTTAGTGTGCATGTTTTTGTTTGTGTGTGTGTGTGTGTGTGTAAGATTTTGTAGGTGTGAGTGTCATTTTTTTTGTGTGTGTGTAATTTTTGGCGTGTGTGTTTAATTTTTAGTGCGTTTGTGTGTGTGTGTAATTTTTTGTGTGTGTGTGTAAGTTTGGGTTCGTTTTTTTATGTTTGTTTGTTTGTGTTAGTTTTTGTGTGCTTGTTAGTTTTTGTGTGCTTGTATGTTTTTGCTTGTTTGTGTAAGTTTTTGTGTGTGTGTGTGTAAGTTTTTGTTTGTCTAAGATTTTGTGTGTTTTTGTACGTTTTGTGTGTGTGTGTTTATGTTTGTGTGTGTGTGTGTGTGTGTGTAATTTTTTTTGTGTGTATGTTTTTGTGTGTGTGTGTGTATTAGTTTGTGTGTGTGTGTGTGTGTGTAAGTTTTTGTGTGTGTAAGTTTTGGCATGTGTGTGTAAGTTTTCGTGTTTGTGTGTGTAAGTTTTGTGTGTGTGTGTGTGTGTGTGTGTAAGTTTTTGTGTGTGTGTGTGAGTTTTTTTTGTGTTGATGTGTAAGTTTTTTTGTTTGTGTGTGTGTGTAATTTTTTGTGTGTGTGTAAGTTTTGGCGTGTGTGTGTGTGTTTTCGTGTGTGTGTGTGTGTTAGTTTTGTGTGTGTGTGTGTGTGTAAGTTTTGGAGTGTGTGTGTAAGTTTTGGCGTGTGTGTGTGTGTGTGTAAGTTTTGGCGTGTGTGTGTAAGTATTCGTGTGTGTGTGTATAAGTTATAGTGTGCATGTGTTAGTTTTTGTGTGTGTAAGTTTTGGCGTGTGTGTGTGAGTTTTAGTGTGTGTGTGTGTAAGTTTTGTGAGTGTGTGTTTGCGTAAGTTTTTGTGAGTGTGTGTGTGAGTTTTTTTTGTGTTATTGTGTTAGATTTTTTGTGTGTGTGTGTGTGTGTTTAAGTTTTTGTGTGTGTGTAAGTTTTGGCGTGTGTGTGTGAGTTTTAGTGTGTTTGTGTGTGTAAGTTTTTGTGTTCATGTAAGTTTTTTTGTGAATTTAAGTTTTTGTGTGCATGTAAGTTTTCGTGTGCATGTGTAAGTTTTTGTGTGTGTGTGTGTGTGTGTGTGTAAGTTTTTGTGTGTGTAAGTTTTGGCGTGTGTGTGTAAGTTTTCGTGTGTGTGTGTGTAAGTTTTGAGTGTGTGTGTGTGTGTGCAAGTTGTTGTGAGTGTGTGTGTATGTTTTTTTTGTGTTCATGTGTAAGTTTTTGTGTGTGTTTGTGTGTGTTTGTGTGTAAGTGTTTGTGTGTGTGTAAGTTTTGGCGTGTGTGTGTGAGTTTTCGTGTGTGTGTGTGTGTAAGTTTGTGTGTGTGTGTGTGTGTGTAAGTTTTTGTGTGCATGTAAGTTTTTGTGTGCATGTAAGTTTTCGTGTGCATGTGTAAGTTTTTGTGTGTGTGTGTGTGTAAGTTTTTGTGTGTGTGTGTGTAAGTTTTGGTGTGTGTGTGTAAGTTTTTGAGTGTGTGTGTAATTTTTCATGTGTTTGTGTTTGTAATTTTTTGTGTGTGTGTTTTATTTTGTGTGAGTGTGTTTAATTTTTTGTTTGTGTGTAATTTTTTTTGTGAATGTAAGTTTTTTTGTGAATTTTATTTTTTGCGTGTGTGTGTAAGTATTTGTGTGTGTGTGTGTAAGTTTTTGTGTGTCTAAGATTTTGTTTGTGGATGTAAGTTTTTTGTGTTTTTGTGTATGTTTGTGTGTGTGTGTGTGTGTCTAATTTTTTTTGTTTGTAATTTTTTTTTGTGTGTGTGTGTATAAGTTTGTGTGTGTGTGTATGTTTTTGTGTTTGTTTGTTTTTTCGAGTTTGTGTTATTTTTCTCTTGTGTGGGTGTTTTTTTTTTGTGTGTGTTTGTGTGTGTGTGTTATTTTTTGTGAGTGTTTGTTTTAGTTTTTTTTTTGTTCATTTTTATTTTTTTGTGTTTGTGTTTTTGTTTAATTTTTTGTGTGTGTGTAAGTTTTTGCGTGTGTGTGTTAGTTTTCGTGTGTGTGTGTGTGTAATTTTTGTGTGTGTGTGTGTGTGTGTAAGTTTGTGTGTGCTTGTAAGTTTTTGTGGGCATGTTAGTTTTCGTGTGCATGTGTAAGTTTTTGTGTGTGTGTGTGTGTGTAATTTTTTGTGTGTGTTTGTGTAAGTTTATGCGTGTGTGTGTAAGTAGTCGTGTGTGTGTGTAAGTTTTCATGTGTGTGTGTCAGTTTTTGTGTGTGTGTGTAATTTTTTTTGTGTGTGTAAGTTTTCGTGTGCATGTTTGGGGACCGGGGGAGGACCTTTGGGGCCCAGGAAGGGCGTTTGGGGATCCGCGGGCCCTTGAGTATTGAGTGGTCTCTTGGGAGCCTGGGGGACCTTTGGGGACCGGGGGAGGGCCTTTGGGAGCCCAGTGGACCTTTGGGGACCGGGGGAGGACCTTTGGGGTCCCGGGGGACCCTTGGGGGCCAGTTGGCCCTTTGGGAGCCCAGGGGACCTTTGAGGACCAGGGGAGGGCCTTTGGGGGTCTGAGGAGGGCGTTTGGGGGATAACATTTCGAAATTTTTACTTTTTAGTTTACTTTTTTCGCGGCGCATCCCTGCGGCGCATCCTGTTGCGCTTTCCTGCGGTGCCTCCCTGCGGCGCATCCCCTGCGGCGCTTTCCTGACCCGCGGCGCATCCCTGCGGCACATCCTGCGGCGCTTTCCTGGCCTACGGCGCATCCCAGGAGCGCTTCTCTGGTCCGGGGGACCTTTGGGGGCCGGGAGAGGGCTTTTGGGGCATAGGGAGGGCCTTTGGGGCACAGGGAATGCCTTTGGGGGGCCGGGGGGCAGTTGGGGGCCGGGGGGACATTTGGGGACTGGTGGAGGGCCTTTGGGACCCCGTTGGTCCTTTGGGAGCTCGATGGGCCTTTGGGGGGCCCGGGGGGGGCCTTGGGGGGTCTGGATGGGCCTTTCGGGACGCCGGTGGCCCTTTGGGAGCTTGGGGGGCCTTTGAGGACCGGGGGCTTCCTTCGGGGTTGGGGTAGGAGGATTGGAACCCTTTGGGGTTGGGTTAGAGGACCTCACAACACTGTTCAAATGAAACTTGTGTATTATAAGGACCACAGAGTTTCACCATTAAATTCTCTTCTAAAATCTCTTCAAAAATCATCTTTTAAAATATCTCTAGCATTTTCGCCGAAATAGTTCCATAACCTGTCTAAAACAGTTTCACCCAAATACTCCCTAAACGTAATTCAGCGTGTTCCTTTTTTTTTGGCATCTCTGCGCTAATGCATTTCAAATTAATAAGAAACCAGATTCCCGCGCTAAAACAATTCATCGCTAAGATGTTTCTTGGAGAATTGTTTCCATGGCCTTTGGCTATTAATATCCTTTGGAGTTCGACCAAAAGAGTTGTTTCCGAGGCAAAGACATTAATGACTTGGATCTATTCCTGGAGAATCGTTTCTATGCGAAAATTTTTAAAGTCTGACAGATGATGTCATTGGTTGATTGATCTGTCAAGAAAGGGGAATTAATTTGTTGTTTCTAAGGGGAATTATTGATTCACGATAGGTGAATTGAGGTCGACAGCACAGGTGTTCCAAATTCCGGAAAACTCATAACATGTGGCTTGAACAACAATGACAAATACTATTTCTGGACACCATGACATTCACCTCGAGCGTGCCAAAAACAACAACAACAACATTGACCTTGACATTCGCTGAGAGCGTGCACGTACAACAACAACAAAATCGACCTTGACATTCGCTGAGAGCGTGCACTTACAACAACACCAACATCGGCCTTGAAAATTTAGGTCATTGACCCCATTAACCACGTGTTCTCCCCAGGGAGGCTATGCCCATATATGGACTCCCGTCCGCGCTGGTACCCCCATCTCTACTAATAACTAGTGCCCTTTTGAATAGTCGAAAGTGATTGGAAGGCAGCTAACACCCCTTCCACGCCCACCGTTTCCCCAAACACATCCAATCAAAATTTTAAGATAGCCATTTTGTTCAGCGTAGTTGATTTCCAGATAGAAAATATATTTTGAGGAGGATACTTTGTTCAGAGTAACTGATTTCTAGAGAGAAAATATGTTTTTTGACGAGGTTACTCCCCCACAACCCTTAGGGCAAGGGTTTTGTAGTTATGCCCTGGAGGTATATAAGAACGATGTTGGCACAATGTATTATTTATTATTTTTTCCTTTAGACCAGGGCACTTCATATCGAAGAAGTTGTTGTAGAAACTTCGAAAAGGGCTCATTCAATTAGAGATTGGAGTGGCTTGTGCCCTTTTTAATAGTCGAAAATGATTGGAAGGCAACTAACACCCCTTTCACGCCCACCATTTCCCGAAACACATCCAATCAAAATTTTGAGATAGCCATTTTGTTTAACGTAGTTGAAAATTCTAGAAATTTTGTCTTAGAGGATGACAACCACCCTCACAGCCCTTAGGATAAGGGTTGTAATATATGCCCTGGGGGCATATAAAGTGTTTATAGAAAGCGTTGTCATAGAAACTCAAAAAAGGGATCATTCGATCGGAAATCGAAAGGCGTAGTGCCCTTTTTAATAATCGAAAGTGATTGGAAGGCTTGACATTTTTATAGTAAAGATCGATGTGGGTATAATTTATCATTTTTTTTGTTGTTGTTGTTGTTTAGACCAGGGCACTTCGTATCGAAGGAGTTGTCGTAGGAACTTCGAAAAGCATTTGATGAAAATAGAAAGGGCTGATATCCTTTTTGATAGTCGAAAGTGATTTGAGGACAACTGATCCTCCTCCCACGCCCACCATCCCTTTGCCTTTATGTTTAAAAACTAAATTTTACCTTATAATTAAATAAAAATGCACTGTGTTAATGCTAATTCCCAATAAGGTATCTCAGCAGTATTCTAAGAATGACTGAGGGTATTATGTTCAAACTTTCAGGGCTTCTTCTGTTCTTAAAATTTGACCAAATCAAAATAGCGTAAGTGTATCCAAGCTATCAAAGAAAGTAAACAAATTTTTTTGCGAATGTTATCAAGTTTTCCATTTCAGGTCAACTAGAGGAGGTATGAAACTAAATTAAACACTACTATTTGTGTCCAGATTTTTAAAAGGGTCTATGTTGTTAAATTTTGCTGCAAATTTTTTTCCAGCATACAAATAGCAGGCCAAATTATAAATTCTTAAAAAAGCGAAAAGATTTAAAGTATGATTTTCTTTTTCCCTGAAAAGACAATGTCAATATAAAACGAACAGAAATTAATTAAGAAAACTGTTTCCAAAAAATAAGTTTTTTCAAAGAAAAGTAAAGAACTCCATTAAACCAAAAATGAGCAAAAATAAAATCAAATAATCTACCAAGCGTGAAACTACCACAAATCAGCATCGATAAATAAATGAAACCCAAAACGAACAGAAATTACAATAAATAACCGAGTCTAACTCAAAACGAGCAGAAATTAACATAAGTTGGGTTCAAAACCCCTATGCCTTCCCAAGGCCAGAACATGATTTGTACTTTACTGACAAAAATACAAATGAATGTGCATTGTCAGTTTAATATTCACATACTGATATTTATTAATCAAAATGTTAATATAATTTGACTTATTAAAGTTATAAAAGTAAGAACATTTGTATTTTTTCAGTAAACTGCAAATTATGTTCTGACCTTGGGAAGGCATAGGGGTTTTGAGCCCAACTTATGTTAATTTCTGCTCGTTTTGAGTTTAACTCGGTTATTTGTTATAATTTTTGTTCGTTTTGGGTTTCATTTATTTATCGATGCTGATTTGTGGTAGTTTCACGCTTGGTAGATTATCTAGAGCTAGGATAGAAATATATCTATAGAAATGAATTACATTTTTTTTTGCACAGTTAGCAGAGCACATTGAAGTTGAAGTAGCCTTAAACTTTGACTTGAAACGTTATAACTTGACCACTTCTTTCAGAAAAGAATTTCGGAGGGTTATTCCATGTTGACAAGAAAAGAGGGTAAAGGTGCAATTTAGTTCCTCCTGTAGTGTAGGGCGCAGGAGCCCTATGGTGAAGGTGCAGGTTTGTTCTCCCTTATAAAACAACTTATTCCAGCAGATACAAAGAAGAAGCCCATTTGCGGCATTCTGTGGGACCCCAAGGTCCAATACTAGTATCAGATCCCGCGAGTGGCAGTTTACGCTCGCCAAGTTCTGGTTCTACCGGCCACATGTGCCCCTACTATACAGCTTTTGACCGTGACAAGGCTAATAGTGACTGCAAGAATATCTATGGCTCCGGGCAGACTTAACAAAATGACGTTTGTTACATCAATTGTAACTGAAGTGATGTAACCGAGGATTTAAAATTTTTGACGTTGTTAAACCATGTTATCTGATTTGTATACAGTGTTTTTTTGATGTTGTTATTTGTTTGTTTTTTTTTTCACTTCCTTTTCGTATTTATTTGATGAACAGGAGATGTTTGAACTTCAAATTTTGAAAGTTATACACAAAATAGCCCAAATTATTAATAAGAAGGAAATGACTAAACACGGGATTTATAGGAACAATGCAATGTTAAACATAAACACAACATAGGTTTCCCTGGGTCTAGTGGCTAAAAATGAGAATTCTATTTGGTCTGATCGACGTTGAACATAAACACTTTCCGCATGGCCCAACAAATTCCTATTTTGTCATATTGTTCTTGTATATTTTTAGCCAACCATTTAAAAATCCTTACTAAAATCGAGGTTGAACGTGCTTGGTGAAGTGGAATTTTTTTTATTATTCTTCAACAGAAACATCGGCGTGCCGGGGCGCGCCGCCGGTCCGAAATCGGCGGCGTGCCGCCAAAAAAATTTCGGAGCACCTGGCGGCGCGCCGCCGCCGATACTGAATCACACATTCGCCGCCGTCATTTCGGCGTGGCGCGGCTTCGGGGACTAGTTCGAACTATTTTGTTGGGCTTGTTTGTAAAAAATAAAAATTTCCGCTTCTTTCTTTTGACAATTCAACTGGGTTGGCAAATGGGAGAATTTCTGCAACAAAAAATTTCAATAGTTACATATGAGCTAAAAAAAAAAAAAACAATAAAAAAAAATCGTGGGAAATCTGGGTTTTCAGGTATGAAAAAACTGAAGATGGAATAAAAAAAAAATCATTTTGACGTCGTTGGTACCTTAAAAATGTCATCAAATCAATTTCCGTTTTAAATCCACTGCTTAAATTTATTATTTTTACGTCAAAAAGAAAATAGCTTTTTTTCTGTCATCAAAAGACGACACACTGTCAAGATTCTAAAATTCGAACGCCTCTCGTGCGAACAGAAAATCAAATATAATACCAAAATTCCTTGTCAGGTCAACAGAGCTGTTAATTCAAACACGGTTTTTGTTTCTCATCATCATCATTGCTTACATGATTTTATCAATTAGCCTATAATCTGTAAATAATTGCAATAACCTATTGAATAAACGTAATTATTGCGTTCAATTGAACGCAGTTTGGGCATCAAAATGAATTTATAGCGATAAAATGAAAACAAAAAGAGTCTTGCAAATCCATAGAACCTTCGAAACAAAGTAAAAAATTTCTTAGCTTAAACTAATAAGTAACAAACTAAGAATTTTCTGTCTGAAAAAGTATAAATTACAGCATATTGAGCTCTAAAACACAATACGTAAATAATTAATTCAATATCTTTTAGTGAGTGCTTTTGAACAGAGTTCAATGTTCGAAGATGCTTAACGTCAAAATTCACAGTATTAAGTTTATACGAACAGTAGCGGAAAGTCCTATACTCTCCATTAAAGATTTTTGACACATATCAGACTAGACCTCTCTTCATGACTCTGCCTCTTCTTGCACGCGCAATGACAAATGTTTATACAATGACACACGTTTTTATATGCAGTGATCTGGCTGAAAGCCAAGAAGCAACTGAAACTAGTGCTGTGACGTACTCGGGACTTCCCAGTCAGCGAGCTATGATGTATGTCATTTTTGTACAAATTTTTTGCTACTGTTCATATATACTTATACTGTGGTCAAAATTACACAAATCACTTAGCCTACAATATAGCTTATTGAACGCATGACTTAATTTCTTCCTAATCTCAAGGATAACCATATCCAGAATCTATTCATATGCTAAATTACTTTATTTTCCATCTTTTCAATGGCGGTTCTGGCCTCCCTTTCACCCGGCGCAAAATCTTGATTAGTGCCTCCCCCTGTATTGCACAAAATTTTTATTTATGAACAATGTTATTTTCAATTTATTAATTAATCTATAATTTATTATTTAACTATCACTAACTATTTTAATTATTATTATCTAATTTCCACTACTATATTATTTTTTAATTTATGTTTACTTTATTGACTAATTATTTTCGTTTATTAACTGCGCGCTTAACTTTATTTTAATAAAACTAAAATTTCAACAATCACTGAAACCCTAAAACCGCCTTTTAGGGATAGAACCGCCGTTCTATCCCTAAAACCGCCTCTGCATCCTTTATTATACATATATATGTTTCAGGAATACAAGACTCCGCCACCTAATCCATGGAGTCCTGCCTTAGTAGAAAAACACCGGCAGCTTTTACGAAAACAGAGAATCCTGCAGTATCAACAGCAACCTAAATACTGTTTTTACAGCTGCGGGAAAAACCCTTACAGGAAATACTCACTGGTGAATAATCATGTCCAGCACAATGCATGGTTTTGCACAATTCTTTAAACAATTTCTATACACATGTCTCAACCATGGGATCCAAATATATTAGCCTTGACATAGTGTTGGGATTTTGTGTATCAACCTTAGGATCACAGCTCCGGATAAACATAGAATGCAATGCAACTTTAGTAAAAGTTGAACCAAAGTTGAGCCAAAGGGTATAGGAAACTTATAAGAGACGAAAGTCAAGTTCGTGTTCCAGATGAAAAAAAAACAACCAACACCATCTAGAGCCGTGATTCCCAGCGTGGGGCACAGGCCCCACCAGAGGGACATGCCAATATTTTTGTGAGTCATTTGCAGGACGTGCACCCTTCGCCTGACTATAGTCTAAAACCTTAATTTTGAAGAAAAGAAAATTATGTGAATGACGTCAAACTCATATTTATTTGAAGAGAAAAGAAGCTACATGTTAGTATTGCAATGAAGAATTAAGCAAGAAAGAACGAGTTTTAAATTCAAAAAAGTAGTGAAACAAAAAATAAGTAAAAACAAAATAAAAATTTAATTTAAAAATATTCCGAATATTTCGGCCCCACGTCCGGAAGCGATTCTCAACTAAAAAAAAGAACTAAAAAAAAAAAAAAAATTGTTTTTAAGAACTAACACGCATAAAAAAAAACACGACAACTAAAAACACGAAGAAGAAAAACAAAAAAAAAATCAATAAGAATAACACATTATAAACAAACTTCCAGCACTGACGCTATAAAATACTTAAGTATTGCACTAACGTCGTATATTGTATAAAAGGTGCTGTATACAGACAAAAATTTAGTATAATTAGTTAATGATACTAATATTTTACTAAAACCAAAATAGTATAAAATATGCCTAGAGGCCGACTTGAAAAAAGGTGCCTAGTTAATGGACTTTAAAGTTTCCTTTAAGTGAATATGCCTAAAATTTTGAGCAGTCAAATTTAAATATCACGAGGGAGGGGGGCATCAGGATTTTAGAAATGCCTAGGTTGGACGTGGCCCAAAAATCGGTTGGAAACAGCTGATCTAGAATCATAAAAGTAATTGGAAAAAGTTTGAATGGAAAATTTTAATAGTTTTTAATTTATTTGTCTCTTTGTTTATTTTAACTTATTTATTTATAATAAAAGATTGACTTTTGCTAAGAGTAAAACTAATCATATTTGTTTGTTTTGTTGAACAGCCACTATTCTAAAGACTAACCTAGTCCTAATTTCATGTTTCTACAGACTAGCCAAGTCCTAATTTCATATTTCTACAGACTAACTAAGTCCTAATTTCATATTTGTTTCTTTTGTTGAACAACCTCTATTCTACAGACTGACCTAGTCCTAATTTAATATTTGTTTCTTTTATTGAACAGTCACTATTCTACAGACTAACCTACTTAATTTCCTATTTCTACAGACTAACAATATCCTAATTTCATGTTTCTACAAACCAAGTCCTAATTTCATATTTGTTTCTTTTGTTGAACAGCCGCTATTCTACAGACTTACCTAGTCCTAATTTCATATTTGTTTCTTTTGTTTAACAGACACTATTCCACAGACTATCCTAGTCCTAATTTCATAGTCCAAGAAAAGAGTATACAAACAAAGAAATTTGCTGATTTTCAGAAAATTTTCGGTCAGATTCCGAATTAAATCTTGCCTGAATTAAGGAGACCCGCGGCGGCCAATCATTTTGACCAAAAGTTTCCCTCAATCGATTGATTCAACCATGATTGACCGTCTAGGAACCTGTTTGACGCTAGAGTCAAGCGTTGACGGTGATTGATAAAAAGTTTGAATGACTCAATCGGTTAACGAGGGTGATTGACCGTCGAGACTAGTTTTGTTCAAATATTGCGTCAGTCACGTGCCAAGAACAATGGGAGACACATCAGAAGTAAGCAAAAATGCGGAACGTGAGTTTATCTATTTATTAATAGAGCTATACCAGGATCACCCTGAGTTATGGAAAGTTAAAAGTAGAGATTATTATAACCGAAATAAGAAAAGTCCGACATTTGATAGGATACTGCGGGCGTTAAAGACATTGAAACCAGGAGCGTGTTCCCAGTCCAAAATGCATTTTAATTCGTATTTACTTCAAATTTAATACGAATTGACTGCGAATCTGGAACGGTTTATTAACTAATGGTTCTCTTCCGGCGAAACTTTTAAACGCAATATAACACGAAAAATTTTCACAAATGGATCTTTACAATTCCGTTATAGCACTTATAGTTGAAGAAATAATGGCCTCCATTGGTCATTTGCATCCATTTTTCCCACGTTAATGATGATTGTACATATGTTGATTCAGTAAACACGCTAGTTAACAGTATTCACAAAAATTTAATACAAAATTTAATGCTAATTTAGTTTGTTATTGTTCCAGCTGTTAATTCACTCTAACGTGGAGCGAACTAATTATTTTCTGTTAAGTATCACTAACTTTTCGTCGGACCGGGAACACGCCCCAGATTATACAGTTTCCGAACTAAAAAAGAAAATTAATATTATTGGAATAAATTTTAACCGCGAGTACAAGGAGATTGAGCAGAAAAGAAGCCTGGAGTGTCAGCGGAAGACATCCCACAACCTTCCCTGTGGTACTACAATGACCTTGCATTCATCACGGATCAGATTGAAATTACTTTTATTAAAAGCTTGAAATTACAGCATTAGACTGCAGTTCACACACGGTAGTCACTTCACTACCCGACTCTGAGTTGAAACTAAAAATCGGGCCGCGAGTTAAAAATAAACTTGAAATTAGCTTCGGGTCAAGATTGAAGGGTTAATTAATGGGTCGATTGAAGGTTGATTGAAGCACACGTCAATCGATTGACGTAAGCTTTAGATCAAAATGATTGACCGTCTTGGGTCTTCTTATTTGTAAGTATTGTTTTCTTTTTTTTACGAGCCGGACTAAAGTTTCGGGATGGAATTCAGACCCCATTCTCCTCCCCCCCTAGTTACGGTATTGGAATTGACTATGAAAGTCAGTAAAATTATCTTAAGAGATCCGAGATAAGTCGGATTTCCCGTTGGGACAATGTCCAAGCCCTTGGCTATTTTGATAACCGATGAAATCTCAAGAAATGGTGAAATGCTATATTAGTTTGAACTTCGTTTCAAATGCCATGGATAACTTACAAAAGTGGAAACTCACGTTAGTTTCGAGTAGAAAATCACTAGCAGCTTCTAACATTTGACGTTTCTTAGCGGTGTTTTTCAGCGTACTTATAAGACAAAATTAGTGCAAATGGGTAAACAGGTAAAATTAGTGTGATAGTGTCTGATCTCAACTTCTGAAATTTATGAAGCTTTAAAAAATATCAGGAAACACTAAATATTAGATGGCGCTAGTAATCTTTTTTTGTCGGAACTAGTACCAGTTTCCGCTCCTAAAAGTTGTCAAAAGTCTTTGGTATCTTTTTCAAGACATAGGAATCTAGAATTATAGTTTGAGCTGCATTGTTCCAATAAAGAAAGTACACATGGAGAATGTTTACCATAATGTTGTTTAATGTCTGTAAAGGTTTTTAGATCCATATAAACTCAAACGTTTAATTTATATTCTAATAAACAAGAATCGAGAAACCCCAGATGATTTAAATTTCTAATTTAAATCATCATCTAATCAATTCAAGGAAAATTTATATGCCCTTGGCTAATTTGACAACCAATTTAAACTCAAGAAATTAAGATTGCCAGTACTTGTCGGTTATTGGAAACACACCGAAAAACTGAAGTTAGGTTAATCCTTATGAAAAATAACAAAACACGATGATAAAATAATACTTTAAAACAAAACTATGGAAACCTAACCCAAACTAACGTAACCTAACCCACCCTCCACCCCCTAATGTGCAAATATATAGCCCAAATTATACAAATTCTTCTTCAATTATAGCCCAACGTATTCTACCAAAGTCCAATGCATCGTATCACTCGTCACATAGCTATAACTGGCATTCTGAGATGTAACGTAATTCTTGAGTGTGTTTCCAATAACCGACAAGTGCTGGATTGCCCATTCAACTGAACTGCGTTTTTGAGGGCGCAAGAATACTGGCATTGAGGCATGAGGCGTACTCTGCTAACAGAGAAAATACGCACGGAGAACGTTTAAACAGAGCACTGCTTGTCAATAGCTTTTCAAGTTTGTTTCATCCAGAAAAACTTTACCATTTGATTTGATATAAATTAGAATAAATAGGAGTAAACCCTTGAATTTTTCAGATTTCTTTTGAGTTTGATTTATGTCAGTGATGTTTTGATTCATCACATACAGTTTCCTTGTGAGTTCATAGGAGCTGGAGAAGCATTTGTTTTTGATCTCAATCATTAGAGCCGTATTAGTAAAGTTTCTTGGTTTCAGGCTTCGTTTTTGTTTCATTGGTTTTTGCATTATTTTGTTTCGACAAATCGAGTTATTTTCGCCAATTTTCTTCTTTCCATTTTCTTTTTAAGTGATGTAAACGTTACTTAAAAATCGGTTCTACTGTTTCTTTCTTTCTGTGTCTCTTTTCTTTCTGTCTTTTCGCCTTACTACATTTATTTTTTAAAATGACAGGTTTGTCATTATTCGTTCCGTTTTATTTTTCGGCACTGTTGACGAATTGTTAAAATCGGCCCAAATTCTTTCTTTTACAATTATTAGCCTTATTTTGTTTATGAATGAAAAATAAGAAGGTCTTAAGCGGCTGCCAAAATTTACTCTTTTGATATATTGTTGGTCAGATGACATCAAAATGGGTAACCGTTGAACTCATACCCCTGCAAGGTGGGCTTGCTCTGGCCCTAATAAGGCGCGTATTAATTGGTTATTGAACGAAAGACGGTTAACCACATCTCCCCAGTCTTTTGCTATTGTTAGTTTCCTCTGTTTTTATTTGAAATTCCTGTGTTGGTAAGAGGTTCTTTTTCCGTTTCTTTTTCGGCGACATGGACCGTAATTTGCAACAACAGTTGGCAGAGCAATCTGCAGATAAGCGTGACACACTATCACTCTATTTATCTGTGCAACAACAGATTCTTGGAAACATCCTAGCTCTACTAATCCTATTTCTTTATAACTAGTCCTAGAACTAATTACCCATTTAGAACTAGTCCTAGAACTAATTACCCATTTAGAACTACTCATAGAACTAATTACCCATGTAGAACTAGTCCTTGAGCTCATGGGCGCCCATATGGAGGGCAGGGGGGCTCCCGCCCCCCTGGCTGAATGATGCTGCCTTATTTTTATATTTTTGTTCTGAGATTTCTATTATATAGCATTAAAAGTGCCAATTAGACGAGGTTTGCCCCCCTGGAATTCAGCTTAAGGGCGCCCATGCTAGAGCTAATTACCCATTTAGAACTAGTCCTAGTTTTAAATTTAATATTGTAATTCTTCGAAGGTGTATATGATGCTCACAAAAAAACACAGTATTAGACATCGAATTCAGGAATTTCAATGCAATTCTCAGTTAGAGAAACGTTCCATATTTCATATTGTATTTGCATTAATTTCAAGGCTTTGAGTTGTGTGCTTCTTTAAGCTAATGGTGTTTGGTATTTCAATATTTTCTCTAGGTAATAAATTAATTATATTTACTTGCTCGCTTATTTTTTATTGATGTTCTAGAAGATGATAAAAAGATTAACAAAAGAGCAAACATTTTCAGAGATTATTTAAAAAAAAACTTTCCGAAAAAGATTTTTTTAAAGAAAAATACAGGCCATATCAAACTTAAGATTTGATGAAACAAAATAAACTTAAGAATGACTTAGAATAACTTAAGAATAACTGTAGAATAACTTAATAGAATAAACTTAAACTTAAGATCAGAAGGTCATACGAAACATGTAATATGAAATATATAAAAAAAAGCAGAATTGTTTTCTAGGGATTATTGTGTATTTATAAGCATGTTAAAGCAACTGATTAAAAACAACTGATTAATCCAGACGCAACTGTATATCAACCTGTTTATTCTTTATTATTTGTTATTATTTTTTGTTATTTATTTTTTATATTTTTTATTATTTGTTATTAATTGTTTTTTTATTTGTTATTCTTGCTTATATTAGCAAGTTTTTTTCTAAATTACTTTAAAAAAAAATCGGAGACATGATATTTAACAAACCATTGATTAGAAATAGGTTGAAACAGCCAATCATTAGAAATAGGACTCTCCAAGAGAAAATAATTGGATTAATGACGCTTCTTGACTACTGAGATCCCTGCAGTATATTGCTACAGCAATGTTTTATCTATGGGTCCCCTATTACCAGGCTGTCACTCTGCCACACTTTCTGTCAGAATGGGTCAAACCCACTCTAGGGGTTACCTCATACTTCAAACAATACCTCATACTTCAAACCAAAACTTTATCGGTGTTTTCACATTATGCCGTAGAACCCTTCACTCCAAAATAAGATGAAGACTTCACGATCTGTTGTATAGTCTTACGGAGGAAATTCTGCAAACAAAGTAAGCAGTTCCAAGTAAACTCAAGCTCTATACAGAATTCTACGTTAAATAATTTTACATTATGTTACGAAAAGTCAAGCTAGGTGCAACGAAATTGAATTTCTGAATAGATTATCAATAAATCTTGACAATAGCTTAATCAACTTACCCCATAAAGTCAATCAAGCTTTGTCAAGCTTGAATCTTCAACTCCATTCCAAAATTCGAGGGAGCTGACCCCTGGCCCATTATTTACCGACCTACCCCTCCTCCCAGAAAAAATTATTAACGATATTGTATTCCAAAACTTATGGGAGCTAATCCATGGACCTCAACGGCCCTTTCAGAAATCATACAAAATCTGCACTTAAAATAAAATAACCCATCAAATATACTACTAGTTAGCTGCAATGAAGTGGAATTTCTGAATAAGTTATCAATAAATCATAACCATAGCTTAATCAACTTACCCTAGATAGCCAATCAAGCTTTGTCATATCTTTAATTCCATACTCTTAATTTTTGAATATGTTTTCTAACAGTGATTCGATAATTTAGACAGTGATTATGGTTTCATGGAATTTTAAGTTAGCCAGGAGTGAAAGGACTTGTTCAAATGTCTTGTCTTGTGATGGACTTGTCATGGACTTGTTTCATGGACTTGTCATGGAATTTTAAGTTAGCCAAGAGCGAAAGGACTTGTTCAAATGTCTTTTCTTGTGATGGACTTGTCATGGACTTGCTCCATGGGCTTGTCATGGAATTTTAAGTTAGCCAGGAGTGAAAGGACTTGTTCAAATGTAAAACTTCCTATTTAACGTACTTAATTACTTAGCAAAAAAAATACTTACGGAGCGTTAAAGCCGCTTAAGGGCAGCGCAAGATACACAACATTTATGGTTATACTAGACATAACCATTTAAGGATTATTGCCAGAAATAATACATTTTGAAAATCAATTATTACCGCAATATGGCAAAAAAAGTGGTAAGAACTTTCCGATCCCCAGGTATTTTTTACTACTATAATAAATGTTTGATTCATTATTGATGCTAAAACAGAGTGTTTTTTCATTTCTCAAAATATTCCATTTCATTTAGTTCTAGAACATAAAAACTAGCTTTGTTCTTTAACCTGATATTCACCTACTATGGATGTGTAAAAAAAAAAAAACATGTGTAAAAAAACTCAGCCTAGACCGTAGAATAAAAAATAAAAGAATAAAAAACATGGCAACAACGGATTGGGGATTCTATAGATTTAGTGGAGTTCTCTTTTAGTGACTCAACAATATACTACTACTACTACTACTAACAACTCACCGCAGCAATAAGCCGCCTGAGGCCAACACAGCTACGCACGCTCCTCCTCCTCCATCCTAATCTATTCAAAGCCTCCCTTTTTACACCCTCCCATGAAGTTCCTATTTCCTTTAAATCTTTCTTAATGACATCCTCCCAATCCAGACGAGGACGAACTGCTTAATTTTCACAAAACAATCTTAGACTTTATTTGTGGAGAAACAAACTTTTTCTGCTGTCGAGGTCAACTAAACCTACAAATTGTTTTTGTCTATAAAACTTCTTCCAAATATTGTGCAAGATGTTTATGGACCTTTCAAATAGTGAATCGTTTGAATTACCCAGTGACGGGTATTATGGCTCAAAACTGCATTCTCTTCCAAGATTATCTACAGTTGTGATCATTTTAAAATCCTTGGTTTCTATTTAGATCCTCAAATATAACAGATCTAAGCTTCTGCGCAGTACTTTGCGCAGAACTAGGCGGTCCTTTGGAAAATTTATGACAGTTGCCTCGAATACTTTGAGTTTGCTACTCAAGCCTCCACTCAAAGACAGTCAAATCACAGAAAATTACTCTTCCCTTCCACGCTTTCATCATTTGCTTTAGTAGAACTTTGGATAACACCTTCTATCCTATATTTTCTTCTTGAACTTCATCTCGTGACTTAGCCAGCACCTAGTTTATTAATGAGGACTTTGCTGATTATAGGAACTATCATATTTCAAAATTTTCACATGCGTATAAAAAAAGAAGTTGGAATAGCACTGATTACATACTATTTTTCGATAATAAAATAATGATTTGTTCAATAATAGTGTAGTAGCTTTTAGAATGCAACCAGCAACGAAGCCAGTTGGGGGACATAAAAAAATTAAAAACGTAATGTATAAGCTACTCTAATTAGAGAAAACTGCCATTGCTCCGACCACCCCCAATACAAACTCAAAGCCATTTTGCACCCCCCTCCTCCCCCTCCAAAAAACTGTTCGTGAAAGTTTCACCTCAATCCCCCAGCCGTGAGGCAAAAAAGGGTTGACTAAGCAAAACTACAACTTTAGAAATGTTTAAAAATTTCAAAGTTTAAATATAAGAAAAAACACATTTATTTAAAGATTAAAGATAGCCTCTCTCCTTCACCCTCTTTAGTCGAATCATTTTTTCATTTGTACGCGTAAAATTGTCTCATGATGGTTTTGTCTGAACAAGTATAACTTTTATCAAAAAAAATTCTTTTGAAATTTGCATAATTCCGTTTTGTTTAAACACAAATTCCGTGTCGACTGACAGGTTTTCATTGACTACTAGCCCCCACCCCCGCCGTTCAAAAAGTGGGGTAGCGAAGAAGCAATGCTACTTGGCAGTTTTCAAATTTGTTGGCAGATTTTGTCTGAAAATGCCATTTTTTAGCAGCTTTTAGAACTCTGTCGACGTGTTTTTCCACGCCTTACTAGCCTTATTCCCCACATGAAGATGGATTAATTCAAGCTCAACAAATAATCGTCCGAAATCCCCCTCCCCACCAGGAAAAAAAAAATCTCCAAAAACTTAACTTTTACCAAAAAATATTTTTTTTAAAAGACCCTAATGTCGGGCTGAAACCCATGATCTCAAGATCAAAAGTTTAATCCTCTACCAGCTGAGTTAGCTGTTCTTGATACTTAGTTTTAAAATTTTCGTTCTTCTAAAGTTTGCCTGTTCTTTTGTAAATAAATAAACACGTTTTTCTAGCGTTACCAACGCACTCGGTAATATAGTTACCACACTCTCGGTAATTATAAATAGTAGACTAAATTTCACCAGGACGCAAATAGGAATACTAGATTAAATAGGATATATTCCTATTTATAGACTTCATAGATAGGATATTCCCCACACACAAATATAAATAGATATCTATATTTGATAGATATGTATCTATCTATCTATCTATATAGATATGTATTTATATAGATAGGTATCTATCTGTATAGATAGGATAATAAACATGCAGAAACACTTCATAGATAGGATATTCCACACACACACAAAAACTAACTTGGTTTTAGATGCTTAAAAATTAAAAGTTTGCCGTCAATAGTTAATATTTGAGCTTTCTAATATATAGATAGATAGGTATCTATCTATATAGGTAGGATAATAAACATGCAGAAACCCTTCATAGACAGGATATTCCACACACACAAAAAAATTACCTTGGTTTTAGATGCTTAAAAATTAAAAGTTTGCCGTCAATAGTTAATATTTGAGCTTTCTAATATTTGAGCTATCAATATTCTATATAGATAGGTATTTTCTGTATCAATATTCTGTATAGGTAATAACATTTGTAATAACAAAATACTAGTATAAAAAAGAATGATAATACTATCCAAGTTTTTTATTCTAATATTATTCCAATATTCTGATAATAATATTCTGAAAACATGGAAACGAAATACCAGGTAGATAAAAGCTGAAAAGAAAAAAAGAGCAAATTAAAGCAGAACGGAGACTCAAAAAAAGTAAAAAAAAAACACAATATACAATTGAGTTTTGTCATTGTTAGGCTGTCCGGCTTCAGATCTTTCAAACTCGAGTTTCCATTCTTATCGGTGTTTGGTGCTATTAATTAAAAAACTTTTTCCACAAAATAAGTTTTTCAAAGAAAAGTAAAGAACTCCATTAAACAAAAAATGAGCAAAAATAAAATCAAATAATCTACCAAGCGTGAAACTACCATAAATCAGCATCGATAAATAAATGAACCCCAAAACGAACAGAAATTACAATAATTAACCGAGTCAAACTCAAAACGAGAAGAAATTAACATGAGTTGGGCTCAAAACCCATATGCCTTCCCAAGGCCAGAATAATTGCACTTTATTGAAAAAAATATTAATATTTTTACTTTTATAACTTTAATAAATCAAATAATATTAACATTTTGATTACTAAATATCAGTATATGTATATTAAACTGACAATCCACATTCATTTGTTGTTTTTTTTCAGTACAGTGCAAATTATGTTCTGGCCTTGGGAAGGCTTAGGGGTTTTGAGCCAAACTCATGTCAATTTCTGGTGGGCTGTCATTCTATAAGACCTAATTTCCAGAACTTTCAATTAAGTTGAATAAAATGGCTATTTCAAAATTTTGATTGGATGTTTTTGGGGAAAAGGGGGGCGTGAGAGGGGGGTTAGTTCCCGTCTAATTACTTTCGACTATTAAAAAGGGCACTAGCCCTTTGAATTTCCAATCGAATGAGCCTTTTTTGAAGTTTCTGCGACAACGCCTTCTATAAAGACCTTATATGCCCCCCGGGCATAACTTATAACCCTTGCCCTGAGGGCTTTGGGGGATTGTCCTCCTCAAAAACATAACTTCTATCTGGAAGTCAACTACACTGAACAAAATGGCTATCTCAAAATTTTGATTGGATGTGTTTCGGGAAATGTGGGTGTGGAAGGGGTGTTAGTTGCCTGCTAATAACTTTCGACTATTAAAAAGGGCACAAGCCACTCCAATTTCCACTTTAATGAGCCCTTTTCGAAGTTTCTACTACAACTTTTTTTATACGAAGTGCCCTGGGCCCTGGTCTAAAGGAAAAAATAATAAATAATACATTGTGCCAACATCGTTCTTATATGCCCCCAGGGCATAACTTAAAACCCTCGCCCTGAGGGCTTGGGGGAGTGTTCTCCTCAAAACATAATTTATATCTGGAAATCAACTACACTGAACAAAATGACTATCTCAAAATTTTGATTGGATGTGTTTCGGGAAATGGTGGGCGTGGAAGGGGTGTTAGTTGCCTTCCAATAACTTTTGACTATTAAAAAGGGCTTAAGCCACTCCAATTTCCAATTCAATGAGCCCTTTTCGAAGTTTCTACAACAACTTTTTCGATACGAAGTGCCCTGGTCTAAAGGAAAAAAATAATATATAATACATTGTGCCAACATCGTCCTTATATGCCCCCAGGGCATAACTTAAAAACCTGGCCCAGAGGGTTGTGGAGGAGTGTCCTCCTCAAAAACATACTTTCTATGTGGAAATCAACTACGTTGAACAAAATGGCTATCTCAAAATTTCTGATTGGATATGTTTGGGGAAAAGGTGGGCATGGAAGGGGTGTTAGTTGCCTTCCAATCACTTTTGACTATTAAATTGGGCACTAGACATTCCAATTTCCAATCTAATGAGCCCTTTTCCAAGTTTCTGCGACAACTGCTTTGGTACAAAGTGCCCTGGTATAAAGGAAAAAAAATAATACATTGTGCCAACATTCTTCTTTACTTAGGCAGCGCTATTGCGCTGCCTATGATAATAATAGTAAGATATTAGTAAATTCTGACACCTCGTATAATGTGTAAAACAAATTATTTTTACGTTTATCTCAAAATCTAGTTGTATACCTTGTTACACATTTTTGAGTTGTACTCCTACAAGGGCATTACTTATTAGCAGACAGGTCATCATGTTTCAAATTTGAAACTTGGCAAGAAAAAAAAATGCCAAAAAAAGACAAATAACATACTATTTTTCACCAATACTACTACTAACAACTCACCGTAATACCAAGCAACATGAGACCAACACAACTGCAGACAATGCTCCCTCATAGCAGTCCAGTCAAAGCTTCACTCTCTCCCCACTAATCTGAAGCTTCAATTTTTATTTTAATATTTTCTTACGCCCTCTTAGCGAGCCCATTCGGATATCTGATTCTTCTTTAGCCGCTGGTGGAGGACCAAAAAGCACAATTTTTTCATGATTCATCGGCAAGACATTCCCCTGCCATGTTAACCTTTCTTTCAATATAACCTTAGAAAATAAAATCGAACCAAAGTTTTCCACACCTTACTGTTTGATGTACAGTCAGTCAAAAGAATAGATAAAGCTATCTTTACACGATTCTGCGGGAATACGTTTAACAAATCTTCGTTGTTTGGAAGCGCCAGCGTTACAGAGCCGTACCTTTAATATTCTAATTTTTGTTCATAGACTTATCTTCCTAATCTTCTTCAGCTCACAGACTTATCTCCCCAACCTTTTACAGACATATCTTCCTAACCTTCTTCAAATCACAGACTTATCTCCCTACACTTCTTCATTTCACAGACTTGCCTTCCTGATATTTGTCAACTCAGAGACTTATCTTCTTAACCTTCTTCAACTCACAGGCTCATCTGAATAACCTTCTTCAACTCACAGACTTATCTTAATAACCTTCTTCAATTCACAGACTCACCTTCCTAACATTCTTCAACTCACTGAATTGTCTCCTCAACCTTCTTCAACTCACAGACTTATCTTCCTAAGGTTCTTCAACTCATAGACAAATCTTCCAAACCTTCTTCAACTCCGAAAAGAAAACTCTGAACCTTATCTATTCCCCTTTTTACATCTTCACTACATGAACCATCTTTACTAATAAGTTTACCAGGTAAGTAAAGCTATCCCTTAACCACTTTACTCGTTCCCTGATATCGTATCTTCATACTTATTTGTTACTGAACTAAGCGATCTAGTCTTCTTAACATGATTTTCAAACTTATTTTTGCACCATTAACTCTCAAGACCTCCAAAATATCATTTATTTCGTTTTAAGTCTATGACATTATTTTCCCGCCATTTCATACCATATTCTCTCTTAGCGTTAGTTTTCCTTGGAACAAATTCCATCAAAAAATCCATTTAAACTGGGATAGGACACAACCTAGCTTAACTTCTGATTCCAGAACCAAATACTAACCTCTTCCCACCTTAACTACAGCAACGTTATTCTTGTATATAGCATTAATCAATTTAATGTACTCGTCTGGTATAATAGGCAGCGCAATAGCGCTGCCTAAGTAAAGAACGATGTTGGCACAATGTATTATTATTTTTGCTCATTCGATTGGAAAATGGAGTGGCTTGTGCCCTTTTCAATAGTTGAAAGTGATTGGAAGGCAACTAACACCTCTTCCACGCCTACCATTTCCTCAAACACATCCAATCAAAATTTTGAGATAGCCATTTTGTTCGGCGTAGTTAATTTCCAGATAGAAAATATGTTCTTGAGGAGGACACTCCCCCACAACCCTCAGGGCAAGCGATTTAAGTTATGCCCTTGGGGCATATAAGAACTATATTGGCACAATATACTATTTATTATTTTTTCCCTTTAGACCAGGGCACTTCGTATGCAAGAAGTTGTCGTAGAAACTTCGAAAAGCGCTAATTCAATTGCAAATTGGAGTGGCTTGTGCCCTTTTTAATAGTCAAAAGTGATTGGGAGGCAACTAACACCCCTTCCCCACCCACAATTTCCCGAAACACTATCCAATCAAAATTTTGAGATAGCCATTTTGTTCAGCGTAGTTGATTTTCAGTCAGAAATTATGTTTTTGAGGAGGACACTCCCCCACAGCCCTTAGGGCAAGGGTTGTAAGTTATGCGCTGAGGGCATATAAGGTCTTTTTATAGAAAGCGTTGTCATAAAAGCTGCAGAAAAGGCTCAGTCGATTGGAAATTCGAAGAGCTAGTTCCCTTTTTAATAGTCGAAAGTGATTGGAGGGCAACTGGCACCCTTTTCAAGCCAACCTTTTCCCAGAACTCAGACAATCAACATTTTGCGATAGCCATTTTGTTCAACGTAGTTGAAAGTTCTGGAAATTAGGTCTTTGAGGATGACAACCCCCCCCCCCATAGTCTTTAGGGGAAGGGTTGTAAGTTATGTCCTGGGGGCATATAAGGTTTTTTAGAACGCGTTGTTGTAGAAACTTCAAAAAGGGCTCATTCGATTGGAAATTGAAATGGCAAGTGCCCTTTTAAATAGTAGAAAGTGATTGCAAGGCAACTAACACCCCTTGCAACCCCACCATTCCCCCTAACACATCCAATCAAAATTTTGAGATAGCCATTTTGTTCCACGCACTTTAAAGTTCAGGAAATTCTACCGTTGAGCAGGACACTCCCCACACAGTCTTCAAGGCAAGGGTTATAAGTAATGCCCTGAGTGCATATAAGGTTTTTATAGAAAGGGATGTCGTAAAAACTTCAAAAAGGGCTCATTTAATTGGAAATCGAAAGGGCTAGTGCCCTTTTTAATAGCTGAAAGTGATTGGAGGGCAACTAACGGCCCTCTCACGCCCACCTTTTTTCCAAACACATCCAATCAAAATTTTTAGATATCCATTTTGTTCAACGTAGTCAAAAGTTCTGGAAATTAGGTCTTTTAGGATGATAACCCCCTCAGAGCCCTCAGTGTAAGGGTTGTAATTTATGCCCTGGGGGCATATAAGGTTTATATAGAAAGTTGTTGTAAAAATTTCTCAAAGGGCTCATTTGATTGGTAATTGCCCTTTTTAATGGTCAGTGAGTGGAGTGAAATTAACCCCCCTCTCACGCCCACCATTTCCCTAAACACATTCAATCGAAGTCTAGAGGCAGCCATATTGTTCAACTTATTTGAAAGTTCTGGTAAGTATGTATATAGAAATAACAAACCCCCAAGAGCAAAGGTTTTAAACTATGCCCTGAGGGCATATAAGGTTTTTATAGATAGAGTTGTCGTAAAAACTTCAAAAGGGGCTCATTCAATTAGAAATTGAGAGGGCTAGCGCCCTTTTTAATAGTCGAAAGTGAAAAGGGTTGCCAGCCCTCAGGAAAAGGGTTGTAAGTTATGCCCTAGGAGCATATAAGGTTTTCATTGAAAGCGTTGTCATAGAAACTTCAAAAGGGCTCATTTATTTGGAAATTGAAAGGGCTAGTTCCTTTTTTGAAAGTCGAAAGTGATTTGAGAGCAACTAGCCCCCCTCTCACGCCCACCATTTCTCCGAACACATCCAATAAAAATGTTGAGATAGCCATTGTTTTCAATGTAGTTGAAATTTCTGGAAATTTGATCTTTGAGGATGACAACCACCCTAACAGCCCTGAGGGTAAGGGTTGTAAGTTATGCCCAGGGAGCACATAAGGTTTTTATTGAAAGCGGTGTCATAGAAACTTCAAAAAGGCTCATTTGATTGGAAATTGAAAGGGCTAGTGCCCTGTTTAATATTCGAAAATGATTTCAGGACATCTAACTCCCCTCTCACAGCCACCATTGCACCATACACATCCAATCAAAATTTGAGATAGCCGTTTTGTTTAACGTAGTTGAAAGTTCTGGAAATTAGGTCTTAGAGGATGGCAACCACCCTAACAGCCCTTAGGGTAAAGGTTTTAATTTATGCCCTGGGGGCATATAAGGTGTTTATAGAAAGCGTTGTTGTAAAAACTCAAAAATGGCAACCACCCTAACAGCCCTTAGGGTAAGGGTTGTAATTTATGCTCTGGGGGCATTTAAGGTGTTTATAGAAAGCGTTGTCGTAGAAACTCAAAAAGGGCCTATTCGACTGGAAATCGAAAGGCCTAGTGCCCTTTTTAATAGTCGAAAGTTATTGGAAGGCTTGACATTTTTAAAGCAAACATCGATGTAGGTATAATGTATTATTATTTTTGCTGTTGTCGTTTAGACCAGGGCACTTCGTATCGAAGAAGTTGTCGTAGGAACTTCGAAAAGGGCTCATTCGATTGAAAATATAAAGGGCTTATGCCTTTTTTAATAGTCGAAAGTGATTGGAGGGCTACTAATCCCCCTCCCAAGCCCACCCTCCTATTTGCCTATTATGTTTAAAAACTAATTGTTGCCTTAAGATTAAATCAAAATACACTGTGTTAATGCTAAATCCCAATAAGGCATCTCAGCAGTATCCCAAGAACGACTGAGGTTATAATGTTCAAACTTTCGGGGCTACTTCTGCTCTTAAAATTTAACCAAATAAAAATAGCGTAAATGTATCCAAGCTATCAAAGAAAGTAAAGAAATTTTTTTGTGAATGGTATCAAGTTTTCTATTTCAGGTCAACTAGAGGAGGTATGAAACTAAATTAAACACTACTATTTGTGTCCAGATCTTTGAAAGGGTGTATGTTGTTAAAAATTGCTGAATATTTTTCTCCAGCATACAAATAGCAGGCCAAACTATAAAGTCTTAAAAAAACGAAAAGATTCAAAGTATTATTTTCTTTTTCCCTGAAAAGACTATGTCAATATAAAACGAACAGAAATCAATCAAAAACACTTTTTCCACAAAATAAGTTTTTCAAAGAAAAGTAAAGAACTCCATTAAACAGAAAATGAGCATAAAATAAAATAATCTACCAAGCGTGAAACTACCACAAATCAGCGTCGATTTGTGGTAAATGAAACCCAAAACGAGCAGAAATTAACATAAGTTGGGCTCAAAACCCTTACGCCTTCCCAAGGCCAGAACATAATTTGCACTTTACTGAAAAAATACAAATGAATGTGCATTGTCAGTTTAATATACATATACTGATATTTAGTAATCAAAATGTTAATATTATTTGATTCATTATTAAAGTTATAAAAGTAGAAACATTTATATTTTTTTCAGCAAAGTGAACATTATGATCTGGCCTGGACAAGAAATAGAGGTTTTGAGCCCTACTCATGTTAATTTCTGCTTGTTTTGAGTTTGACTTGTTTATTTATTTAATTTCTGTTCGATTTGGGCTTCATTTATTCGTTAATGCTTATTTGTGGTAATTTCACGCTTAGTAGATTATTTGATTTATTTTTGCTCATTTTTGGTTTAATGAAGTTCTTTACTTTTCTTTGAAAAACTTATTTTGCGGAAAAAGTTTTTAATTAATAGTATTACAAGGATAGGACCTAAACTAAGACTTTACTATGAACTGAATCAAATCCCTGTTCATGATATATAAAAACTAAATTTGCTTTCCATGCTGAATAATTGTCTGCATAGCGCAGGTCCCGACCTCCCGATTTTCTGCCTTCGGTCAGGAGTGCAAATGCGTGGTTGGAGGCAAATTATATATGATACCAAAGACTAAAGGGATCTGATGATTCCGATCCCTCCTGAATTATTAATCTGATTAGTCTGAATTATTATGAATGAAAATTAGGCTGACATATTCTCTCCCCTTCCTAAAAAAACTCTGTTCTTCTCCTAAAATATCGCCAAACATTATACATCCTCCCCCCACCTACAAAATGACCCACCGTTCTTCCTTCATAATAGCTGATGTGCACTTAAACATAAGTGCATATGATTTTATGAAATGTGAGCAAATCAGTTTAGTTAAACGATGCTTTAAAATAAAGGTGAGAAACATTTTTCTGCAATAAGGAGGGAGCTGCCCTCCAGCAGCATCCTTATTCAAGCTTAGTCTAAATGAAGGGAGATGGGAGATTAATTCCTAGCCCCCCTCCCTACCACATTCTATATTTATTTAAAAGTTTATAGAGATAGAGATTTGGGTATTCAAATGCACCCTTTCAGTTGTCTGAATCGTCTGAATAACTGAATATGGAATCTAGTCAGTATCCAAACACTAAGCAATTTGCCTCCTAAGGAAATAAGGCTAATGCACCTGTGATACCCCCCCCCTTTACTCTTATCACCTTTCTTATAAAAGGGTTTAATTAAAGTTCTCATAAAATTACTAGGTACTTCCCCGTTCAAAAATCATATCCAAAATCTTTGGTATGGTATTTCAGCTTTGAATTCGCACATATTTCAAAGACTTATTTACCACACAATAAGAAGTGTTTCTTACTCCGTATCACAAAATAAGCCTTCCTCACTTCCAAATTTTGTCGGCAAACAAAATTCAAGTTTTTTAATCAAATTGTACCTTTAAAAATATAGTTATATTTACAATGAAAAATATAATTACATAAAATAGCCTATAATTATAAAATATAATTACAAAGGGAAACTATTCTTAATAATACAATTATTTTACTTCGCAATTTCACAATATTTTCAAAGAAGACAGCAAAATGTTTTTGATTGGAACTTTTATATAAAGCGAAAACCTACTTTGATTGCAAATGCTTAAAAATTTCCAATTTTCCGCCACTATTTAATATTTAAACTTTTTGATAGCCACATAAAATGTTATAATAGGTAGGCCTTTTAAAATGATCATTGCTTATGTATATCTTCTTTTCTTGCATCAAATGTTCCAGCCTTTTCCATGGCTTAAAATAAGGTGGATTATCGATAGCAACATCTTTCACCTGAAAAAATGAAATTAGCGTACAATAGGATACAGCTATGTACTTGTCACATATAGTACTTGTCATATCATTTCTATATAGTATTGTATTATATACATGTCATCTCAAGTTAATATATGATGCCATGTTATTGATATAGCTATGTACTCGTCACATATAGTACTTGTCACATTATTTATATATAGTATTGTGCTATATATATCTCATCTCAAGTTTATATATGATGTAATGTTATTGATATAGCTATGTACTCGTCACATATAGTACTTGTCATGTTATTTCTATAAAGTATTGTGTTATATATATGTTATCTCAAGTTTATATATGATGTCATGTTATTGATATAGCTATGTACTCGTCAAATATAGTACTTGTCATGTTATTTCTATAGAGTATTGTGCTGTATATATCTTATCTCAAGTTAATATATAATGTAATGTTATTCATATAGCTATGTACTCGTCACATATAATACTTGTCATGTCATTTATATATAGTATTGTGTTATATATATGTCATCTCAAGTTTATATATGATGTCATGTTATTTCTATATAGTATAGTGTTATATATATGTCATCTCAAGTCATGATGTCATGATGTCATGTTATTGTCATGTTATTCATATAGCTATGTACTCGTCACATATAGTACTTGTCATGTCATTTCTATATAGTATTGTGTTATATATATGTCATCTCAAGTTTATATATGATGTCATGTTATTGGTACAGCTATGTACTTTTCACATATAATACTTGTCACATTATTTATATACAGTATTGTGTTATATATATGTTATATCAAGATAATATATAATGCAATGTTATTCATACAGCTATGTAGGCAGGTACACTGAATTTCCAATACTAAAAAAAAATTTGAAAGTCACAGTGATGATAGTGGTATAGTATAGTTCTGAAATGCGGACGCTCCGAAAGACGGAGGTAGATTTGCGAGATATTTTTCAGGGAAATTGCCTACGGATTGTTTTGGGTACCCAACTGTCTGACCGTATTTCAAACAATAAGCTGTATAAAAATTTGGTTCAATGCCACTTTCAAGGACTACAAAGAGAGAAATGTTGAGTAGGTTAGAACACGTTCTGCGAATGAATAATGACATATTGCCAAAGATTGTCCTTGTCGGTAAACGGTCTAGGACCAAACAAAAAGCAGGTCGCCCCTAGAAGGGGTGGGAGGATTTCGTAAGGAAAGATTGAAGGGAAATGGGAAGTTCTTGGGAGGGTGTAAAGGGGGAGGTTTTGAATAGATTGGGATGGATGAGGAGCATGCGCAGCTGTGTTGGCCTCAGGCGGATTGGTGCTGCAGTGAGTTGTTAGTAATAGTAGTTATTTGAGTATAGTGCGCAAAAATTTGGAAAAAGTAGGATTAAGGGATGAGTCTTAGCCCCCTGCTTCCACCTTTGTAGGTTCCTCCCGCGATGTAAAAATTTTCGTCCTCGATTACAAAACACGTGCTTTATTTTAATGTTTCCATCTTAGGCTTTATCATCACTTAGAACACGGCTATTCTGGATTTTCGGCTATTTAGCATGGGAAGTTACGAGCTATAAACTATTAGCAACAAAGACAAGGTAGTGTCTGGTGACTTTATCAAAAAAGTAGAAAACTTCAAAGAAAATTGGATAAATCTGCCATTTATAGGATTAAAGCTGAAATTTCTTTTATGTCATAATTATTTTTTGGGGGGTTTTCAAGAGCAATTTTCAGTCATGAATTAAGTTTTAAATTACGCAATTCAGTTAATTTGATAATATCTATAACTTTAATGCTTGTCAAATCGCTCTGTGGAAGATAAGACAAAACAGGTTTAGTAGCGAGATACAGAGGATTTACTTTCAGAAAGCCAAAAAAAATTGATACCAAACCAGTGGCGTAATTTTGGTAAATACTGAGGGGAGGGGAAAATTTGGAGCTGATTTTCCAAAATCAAGTGAAAATACAACGAAAAGGAAAATGAACCAAATAGTACCATAAGGGCAAATACATACTAAAGAAATCTGGCCCAGTTTCTCTGGATGCTTGAATTATTCTGGCTTATCTTAGTTTTGACCAAAAAAATTTCAAAAACTAAATTTCAGCTGGGGGGACAAACTGAGATCGGGGGGAGGAGCAAACTGATGTCTGGAGGGGGCTGTTGGACCCCATGCCCCCTAGCAAATTACACCCATATACCAAATAAACAGTTTCACAGGATTGAAACTGAAATTTCTCTGTAAATCATGAATTTTGTTTCTTCAAAAATAACTGTGAATCAAACTCCATTCTGCATAAAGTATCCAAGTTTAGCTTGAGGACAATTTTGGTGGGTTAAGTAGGCTCGTTGACCTTAATCCGACATTGGACTGGTAACAAACTTCTGTTTTTTCTACCCTTTTATATATAACAAAGTTCCCAAAAGACAAGTGTCCCGGGAACTCCCAAAAGACAAGGGCAAAGGTTTTAAGTTATGCCCTGGGAACATATAAGAACGATGTTGGCACAATGTATTATTTTTTTTCCTTTAGACCAGGGCACTTTGTATCGAAGAAGTTGTCGTAGAAACTTCGAATAGGGCTCATTCAATTTGAAGTTGGAGTGGCTTGTGCCCTTTTTATTAGTTGAAAGTTAATGGAAGGCAACTAACACCCTTTCTACGCCCACCATTTCCCGAAACACATCCAATCAAAATTTTGAGATAGCCATTGTGTTCAGCGTAGTTGATTTCCTGATAAAAATTATGTTTTGGAGGAGGACTCTCCCCCACAACCCTCAGGGCAAGGGTTGTAAGTTATACCCTGGGGGCAAAAATGATTTTACTAGATTGCGTTGTTTCAGAAACTTCAAAAATGGCTTATTTAAATCCATACTCAAAGGGCTAATGCCCCTTTTATAGTAGACAGTAATTATAGGGCAACTAACCCCTCTCTCACGCCCACCTTTTCCCCAAACACATCCAAACACATAAAAATATTAATCCGCACGAAAATAAGCTTATTTAACAGGGGTAATTTAGCTGAAGCAAATAAGTTAAGAAAGGAATTAAAAAGTCAAATTAGAAAACCTGCCGAACCTACTATAAAAATAAAATTAAAAACTTACGCCATGATAAACCAAAGAACTGGTACTCTGAAATTAAAAAAACTTACCGGCAAGAGTCAAGAACAACTAAATTTTAATATAAATGAACCTCCAAAGACCACAGCTAATGACCTCAATAAGTTTCTGGCTTCTATTGTCCAGAGTCTCCCACCACTATCTTACGCATTTCCAGATATTCCTGATCCTTTTTCACTCCCCCATTTTTCTCCACTTGATGTTGTAAAAAAAATTGAAAAACCAAAATGATCAAGCATTTGCCCTTTAGATATTCCTGTTCCTCTGATTAAAGCTTTCAGTGGTTACCTCTCAAAACCCCTATCCACCCTGTTTAATGAAATTACCGAATCTGGACAGTTCCCTCAATATTGGAAGCAAGGCTTTATTACCCCTATCAAAAATAAAAATGGGAAGCCTGGCTTTGATGGCATTCATCCTATTACCCTCACCTCAATTTTTTCAAAATTGTATGAAAGTTTTCTCGCAGACTGGCTTAAGATGAAAGTCCTCCCCCTCATTTATCTTAGACAGTTTGGCAATCGCAAATCCACGTCAACCTCTCATTACCTGATCCATCTTGTTGATACCATGGGTAAATTACTTGAAAAACCTAACACTTGGCTTAATCAGATTTTTATTGATCTTCAAAAAGCTTTCGATTTGATTAACCACATTTTCCTCATAGATAAACTTATAAATGAATTCAAGATTGAGACTTTCCTTGTTAACCTCGTTGCCTCTTTTCTTTCTAATAGATCTCAAGCAGTTAAATATCTAAATTGTTTCTCAGATCATTTCCCCATATTTAATGGCATTCCTCAGGGGACTATTCTTGGCCCTCTCCTTTTTTCTCTTAAGATTAACACCCTTTCAACCCTTGATGACAATAGGAGGAAATTTGTCGATGACTTGACAGTTTTAGAGATATGTCATAAAAACATGTTTAGCAACCCAATGGGCATACTCCAAGATATTGCCTGTTAGGCCTCTTCCCTTGACATGACAGTTAACCCTTCTAAATCCGCAATAGTCTCAGTAAGTTTCCTTAAATCCCCTTCCCTTTTTCTTGCTCCTATTCCTCCTGAAACCTCTGTCACATCTCTTAAAATCCTTGGTGTTACAATTTCTTCTAATTTGAAATGGGATGCCCATATAAATAATATCCTACGACAAGCAAACTCCTCGCTTTCCCTCCTTAAACTTTTAAATAAATTTAGTTGCCCTCAATCACATTTACTAAAATTATACATTTCTTTTGTGCGTCCCATATTAGAGTATGATTGTCCTGTGTGACACCCTGGCCTTTCAAATAAAGCAACACAAAAAATTTAAAATGTCCAAAAGAGAGCTCTAAGAATTATTGTTAAAGAGGGCCATATACCATATCTGCATTTGCTAATATTTCAAACCTACAGACCCTCGAGAGACGAAGAAATAATTTGTGCCTCCGTTTTGGTAAGTTGGCACTTTTGAACCCCCGTACTGCGAACCTTTTCCCTGAATACCATGTACCTGATAGAAATCGTCCTCCACGAACTGTGTCCCAGCCTATCCCCACCTTATCTCCCATTCCTTGTACTACCTTGCGGTATAAGAAATCTTTCATCCCTTTTTTTACTGATATAATAAATAGTGGTTAATTTGTTCATAAATTTTGTCTTTTCTCTTATATAAAAAGAGAAACAGCTCGTTTTTCTTTTTACTCTTTTTTTTGCTCCCTATCCCCTTTTTATGTTGTTTTTTAAACATTTGTTAATGTGTGTATTATTTATTTTTTCAGTTTTATCAGTATTTATCTTTTTAACTAGTTGCCATTTTGCGGATTTTAATATGTGACAAAGGAATCGTATAGCATTCAAATATTTAATTACTTATTTATTTTTATTTTTTTGCATCGGTTGACAATTTTGTAGTTGTTACACTTTTGTTTGGAATTTCTTGTTTATTTGTTTTTTTATGGACTTTTACCTTTAAAATCGGCCCATCGAGACTTGTAATAGCAATTTTTAGAAATCAATATCTCTCTCTATATCTATCAATCACAATTTTAAGATAGCCATTTTGTTCAACGTAGTTAAAAGTTCTGGAAATTAGGTCTTTGAGGATGACAACCTCCCCACAGCCCTCAGGGCAAGGGTTGTAAGTTATGCCCTGGGGGCATATAAGGTTTTTATAGAAAGCGTTGTCGTAGAAACTTCAAAAAGGGCTCCTTCGATTGGAAATTGAAATGGCTAGTGCCCTTTTTAATAGTCGAAGGTGATTGGAAGGCAACTAACACCCCTTCCACGCCCACCATTTTCCCAAACTCATCCAATCAAAATTTTGAGATAGCCTTTTTGTTCCAAGCAGTTTAAAGTTCAGGAAAAAACTACCATAAATCAGCATCGATGAATAAATGAAACCCAAAACGTACAGAAATTACAATAAATAACCGAGTCAAACTCAAAACGAGCAGAAATTAACATAAGCTGGGCTCAAAACCAATGTGCCTTCCCAAGGCCAGAACATAATTTGCAATTTACTGAAAAAATACAAATGAATGTGCATTGTCAGTTTAATATACATATACTGATATTCAGTAATCAAAATATTAATATTATTTGATTTATTACAGTTATAAAAGTAAAAACATTTATATTTTTTTCCGTAAAGTGCAAATTTTGTTGTCGCCATGGTAAGGGATAGAAGTTTTGAGCCCAACTTATGTTAATTTCTGCTCGTTTTGAGTTTGACTCGGTTATTTATTGTAATTTCTGTCCGTTTCGGGTTTCATTTATTCATCGATGCTGATTTATGGTAGTTTCACGCTTGGTAAATTTCTTGATTTTCTTTTTGCTCATTTTTTGTTTAATGGAGTTCTTTGAAAAACTTATTTTGTGGAAAAAGTTTTTTTTAATTAATTGTATAGATAGACAAATTATGTGTTTTATAGTTTATGTCACATAAATAATTAAATTATTTTATAGTAAATCGACAAAGTTTTATATTTATGTTATATATGTAAATAAAATTTATAAAATATTTTTTTTAAGAGTAAACTATAAAAACAAAATTAATTTTAATGTAGATTATTACCTGTCCTGGTTTACAACTGACTACGACTTTCCCTAGAGGTGATTTTCCTTGATATACTAGAAGGAAATCCTTTTTGACTTCAGAATAGTACATCCTTAGAGGAACTGTTCTGACAATATATCCAAGACTGACCAAGTAGATGCAAAATGAAGAGAAACCACCGAGATAATGGTACCATTTAAGATCAACCGGATCTGAAAGCTTAACAGAAATCAACTATAAATCTCAAAGTTATATAATCAACTCAGTTATATAATCAACTGATATAATCAAATCAGTTATATAATCAACTCAAAATAAACTATAAATACCAACTATAAATCTCAAAATTATTTAAAAAGGAAAAATTTTTGAAGGAAAAATATTTGTAATATTTGTAACAATAAAATGTTTGTATACTTTTTAGTGTTAGAACGACGAGGATATAGATAGCCTGTAGAAAAACTATCAGACAGTGCATTTTTTAATGAGCCTGGAAACAACTTTATATTGTCCAGAAATGACTTGAACAAGATAGAATAATCGGTCATATCCTTAACTAAAGGACAGATTAAAATTCGTAACTATGAAAAAGAGAAAAAATGAAACAGCTTTTTCCTCAGAAACGTAAATGATGAAAAATAAATTATAAGACAGGGCGTAAATACGTTTAAAAATGTTTCAAACAGTAAATAATCAGCAAGTACGCATTCTGGGCGCGAAAGCGACCTCTTCAAACTACGGCTAAAATTAAATTAGTGACAGTTTCGTCCAAGTGGGTATATTTTCAGCTGCCATTTTCTATTTAAGCAGAAGACCCGGGTCCATTGGAGGGGATATTCCCCTCCGATTTTCCTGGGTCCAAATTTTATTTTACGGCTTGTATGATTTCTGATTCAGTCTAAGTTTTCATCATTTAGGTGCTATAATGCTAAAAGATAGAAAGAGAGTAATACTCTCTATGTAATGTACGGTCTCTAGTTTTGGTGTACTAGTTAAAGAGAGAAGTAAAAGAAAGAGACAATTTTGTTTTTTTAAACCAAATATTTTGCCACGTAGCTTCAACATAGTTTGACAAATTTTCATGTTCTTATCTGTAACAGTTTCAAAGCATAGGGGAGAAAAAGAGAGGGAGAGGAGGGAGGGAGAAAAAGGAGGGAGAAAAAGGAAAGAGAGGATTTTGGATTTTTTGGATATTTTCCCGCGTATAATAAACTTGCAAATAAAACTTGCATATAATATAATTTATTCAAACCAAATAAAACTCGTAATAAACACATTTGCACATAGAATAGTTAAGAAACAAATCTCTTCATCGTGTAAAGATTTCGAAAACTCCTGCCTTCCTAAATTATTGTTATAGCAATAATAATATATTATACACTAAAAAAATTAATACATATAAATAAACAATATTATATAACTAAATATAATAGCAAAATAAACTTGTAACAGTCTATAGGATATGGCAGTTTCTTTTTTATTTTCTTCGAGGAAAATACCAAAAAAGGATATTTCTCAATGAAAATCCCAAGAAAAGCGGTATGATTTTTACCCTTCACAATCAAAACAACTTATGTAGAAGAGCAGTTATATCTCGACAACGGCTGTGCCAATCTTCCTAGAGTACCTAAATTATTGAGTATTCTCTATGAAAGAGAGTAAGCATGATTCTTGAATCACGGAACAACTTTTTCCTCAAAAACGTAAAGGATGAAAAAACATTTGAAAGAATGAGGGTAAATAATCGTTAAAACGTAAATAATGGGTGAGGATTGATTCTGGACACAAGCGCGATCACTTCGAACAATAATTAATAAACTTAATTAATTTTAAATTTATTAGCTAAAAGTAATTCACAACAGTAGTTGCCAAATGAGACAACGGATTTTTGGATAATACTGTGATTGATGGCCATTCAGTTTGAAGAGATTTTTTTTTACTTTTAAAGTATAACAAATGCTTAAACAATTTGTCAGGTATTTTCAAAATCAACAGTACTTTGATTTTTTAAAAATGCTAAGGAATGAAAATTGTCCAATTTTAGTGGATATTAGAGACTTTTCTAGTGAATGGTATGAAAATCTTTTCGATATTTTATTTAGTCTCCTATAGGCTACCAGTTCGATTAAATATTAAATTAAATAATTTATATTTTGATCAAATTAAAATTAGTTGATAATAAAAATTACATTTATCAAACATTAACTTAAATATTTGCAGCTGAATAATATGCTATCTTTTTGTAACAAATTTATTAAAAAAAAAAACTTTTCATCAAAATAAGTTTTTCGAAGAAAAGTAAAGAACTCCATTAAACCGAACATCAGCAAAAATAAAATTAAATAATCTACCAAGCGTGAAACTACCACAAATCAGCATCAATAAATAAATGAAACCCAAACGAACAGAAATTACAATAAATAACCGAGTCAAACTCAAAACAAGCAGAAATTAACATTAGTAGGGCTTAAAACGTCTATGCCTTCCCAAGGCCAGAATTTAACTTGCACTTTACTGAAAAAATATAAATGTTTTTACTTTTATAACTTTAATAAATCAAATAATATTGACATTTAGATTAATAAATAACAGTATATGTATATTAAACTGACAATGCACATTCATTTGTATTTTTTTCAGTAAAGTGCAAATTATGTTCTGGGCTTGGATATAATAGACAACTGGGAGGGTGGGCGTGGGAGGGGGATTAGTTGCCCTCCAATCACTTTCAACTATTAAAAAGAGCACTAGCCCTTTCTATTTTCAATTGAATGAGCCCTTTTCGAAGTTTCTGCGAAAGCTCCTTCGATACGAAGTGCCCTGGTCTTAAAAAAAAAAAAAAAAAAAAAAAAAAAAAAAATACATTGCACTCACATCGGTCTTTACTATATAAATGTCAAGCCTTCCAATCACTTTCGATTATTAAAAAGGGCACTATTCCTTTCAATTTCCAATCGAATAAGCCATTTTTGAGTTTCTACGTCAACGCTTTCTATAAACACCTTATATGCCCCCAAGGCATAAACTAAAACCCTTGCCTGAGGGTTGTGGGGGGGTTATCATCCTTGAAGACAGAATTTCCAGAATCTTCAATTGCGTTAAGCAAAATACTTGACTCAAATTTTGGATTAGATATATTTGGAGAAACGGTGGGCGTGAAAGTAGTGTTAGCTACCCTCCAATTACTTTAGACTACTAAAAAGGACACAACCCCTTTCAATTTCCAATCGAATGGGCCATTTTGAAGTTTCTACGACAACGATTTCTATAAAAACCTTATAAGCTCCCAAGGTATAACTTACAGCCCTTGCCCTGGGGGGGGTTCATCCCCAAAGACCTAATTTCCAGAACTTTCAACTACGTTGAACAAAATTATATCTTAAAATTTTGATTGGATTTGTTTGGGGAAATGGTGGGCGTGAGAGGGGGGTAATCCTCCAATCACTTCCGACTAATAAAAAAGGCACTAGCCCATTCAATTCCCAATCGAATGAGCCCTTTTTGAAGTTTCTACGACAACGCTTTCTATAAAAACCTTATATCTCCATAGGGCATAACTTACAACCCTTTCCGTGAGGGCTGTGAGGGGGTTATCACCCTCAAAGACCTAATTTCTAGAACTTTCAACTACGTTGAACAAAATGGCTATCTCAAAATTTTGATTGTATGTGTTTGGGGAAATAGGGGGCATGAAAGGAGGGCTAGCTACCCTCCAATCACTTTCGACTATTAAAAAGGGCACTAGCCCTTTCAATTTCCAACTGAATGAGCCCTTTTTGAAGTTTCTACAACAGCGCTTTCTATAAAAACCTTATATGCCCCCAGGGCAAAACTTACAACCCTTACCCCGAGGGTTTTGGGGGGAGCGTCCTCTTCAAAAACATCATTTCTATCTGGAAATCAGCTATGCTGAACAAAATGGCTATCTCAAAATTTTGATTGGATGTGTTTGGGGAAATGGTGGGCGTGGAAAGAGTTTTAGTTGCCTTCCAATCGCTTTCGACTACTAAAAAAGACACTAGCTATTCCAATTTGCAATCGAATGAGCCCTTTTCGAAGTTTTTATGACAACTGATTTCTCCGTTGATTTTGAAGTGAAGTTATCAAGTATTTTGCAGTAGGTTGCATAGGTTGCATCAATACATGGCTAATTGTAGACAAAGAAATAACTCCTTTAATACAAAGTGCCCTGATATGAAAAAAAAAATTCGATACAAAGTCCCCCAAAAATGTGGGGAAATGGTGGGCGTGAGAGGGGGGTTTGTTGCCTTCCAATTACTTTCAGCTATTAAAAGGGAACTAGCCCTTTGAATTTCCAATCAAATGAGCCCCTTTTCAAGTTTTTACGACGACACTTTCTATAAAAGCCTTACATGACCCCCAGGAATAACTTACAACCCTTACCCTGAAGACTGTGGGGGGAGTGTCCAGCTCAAAGATACAATTTCAGGACCTTTCAACTGCGTTGAACAAAATGGCTATCTCAAAATTTTGACTGGGTGTGTTTGGGGAAATGGTGGCCATGGAAGGGGTGTTAGTTGCCCTCCAATCCCTGTCGACTATTAAAAAGGGCACTAGCCATTTTAATTTCCAGTCGAATGAGCCCTTTTTGAAGTTTCTACTACAACACTTTCTATAAAAATCTTATATACCCCCAGGGCATAACTTAAAACCCTTGCCCTAAGGGCTGTGGGGGAGTGTCCTCCTCAAAGACATAATTTCTATCTGGAAATCAACTACACTGAACAAAATGGCTATCTCAAAATTTTGATTGGATGTGTTTGGGGAAATGGTGGGTATGGAAAAGGTGTTAGTTGCCTTCAAATTACTTTCGACTATTAAAAAGGGCACTAGCCATTCCAATTTCCAATCGAATAAGCCCTTTTCGAAGTTTCAACGACAATTCCTTCGATAAGAAGTACCCTAGTATGGAAAAAAAAATAATACATTGTGCCAACATTGTTCTTTACTTAGGCAGCTCGATTGCGCTGCCTATGATACAGTACAATTCCAGATTAAGGGTCTCTCAGAGATAAACATTTTAGTAAAACGAAAGTAGTTGGCCTACCCTAAGATTCCTTAATTTATGCCCTTTTCAAATATCAAATATTAGCCATCCTTACCCCCCCCCCCCCCCCCCGAATCGAAAAAAACAATAGAATGCGATATATATATATATATATATATATATATATATATATATATATATATATATATATATATATATATATATATATATATATATATATATATATATATATATATATATATATATATTATATATATATATATATATATGTACATCCGTTGATTTTGAATTGAAGTTATCAAGTATTTTGGGCAATAGGTTGCATCAAGACTGGGCTGGGTAATTGTAGACAGAGAAAAGCCAAGACAGATCTAACCCACTGTACAATAAATGTAAAATAGTGGAGTAATACAAACAAACAAACAAAAAAAAAAAAAAAAAAAAGAACAACGACAATCTAACCACAAATATAATCACTAATAAAAAAAAACGGATAAGACTGTGATGTGGGCCCAACCGAAAACTAGCATCCTGACTGATCTTCGCTTGCACTGTTTCAAGCGAGGACAGAATTGCTGTTGCACCATAACGACCAACAAGGCGCCTATTGCGCACAGCAAGCGGCAAATACAATAGGAACTTACAGTATCTAAAATAATTAATCTTCATTTGTTTCAGATCATGCTTAGTAAAAAGCGGGTACTGCCCAGAAGCGGATAAAATTGCATGGTCACAGAAACTACAGTAGCGTTTAGCAAGACCATGCCTATTAAAACGTCCACGGTTTGCAACTATTTTCGCATAACCAGCTTTAAGCTTATCCTTCGAATCACAAATAAATATACGCCGGATGCTTCCCACGGATTCACATATAGAAATACCAAGCCATTTGATAACAGGGACACTAGGTACCATAAAGGTGTTGCAAAAAGGGGAGTAGCAGGGGGATTAACAGCGTTGAAGAGTAAATATTCACATTTCGAAGTATTTAATGATAGGCCTATTTCACTAAGCATAGATCCAACCATGCTAACATTCCGTTCAAGCCTCCTTTTGGAACGACTAATCAGGAGGAGGTCATCAGCATATGCTAAATAAGACACTTCCGAAAAACCAAAAAAACAACTGGAGGGAATCTTATTAGTCACACTCGAAATACAAGCATTAAAAATATGAGGCGAAAGAGCTCCTCCTTGCCTAACCCCGCATTTAACAGGAATATTTCCAAAAGCACATCCATTCGATTTCAATCTCACACATGAATTCGAATACCAAAAATGTAGCAGAGAAATAATCGATGGGTTTATACCAAGCTGATGTAAAGAATAAAAAGCCTGAGGGTGCACAACAATGTCGAAAGCTTTAGCTATGTCTAAAGCACATATATGTAATGATTGACCTTTCGTTTGTGCATCCTTAAAAAGGAGAGCAAGCACCCGATGTGCATGTTGACAAGAAATCCCCTTTATAAAACCAAACTGATTAGCATCATAATTCACAAAATCAATAATATAAAGAAGAAGCACATATTCAAAAAGTTCGCTAATATTGCAGGCGACAGTAATAGGCCTATAAGAATCACATTTATTTACGTCTTTTCCTCTCTTTACAATTGAGGTAACCGTACCACATAGGAAACTATCAGGCACTAAAGAACAGCAAAGACACATTTGAAAAAGTAGCTGCAAATGTTTTACAAGTTCCCGAGAATCTTTCCGTAAATGAAAAACACTTATACCATCAATATCAATAGACTGAGACTTCAGCTGCCTGATCGAATCAGTAATTATCTCAGCTGACACAGGAGGGACGTGCTTTTGTTGCATTTTTTCGGGAAGGCACTTAGCAAGGAGTTGGGAATATCGGCTATGTACAGCGAAATTAACACGGGAAAAAATATTAGAATAATGTTGGATCCAAGCTGATTGCGGAAGATTATCACTCTTATTATCAGTAAACTTAGAAGAATTCGTCACAAACTTCCACTCTTTCGAACTGTTTGGAAAATTAACTCCAGCTTCACAAACGTAACCATAGCTTGGCCTGATTTTTCACTTTTTGCAAAAGAGGGTCATAATTCCAAACAAACTTTCGCTTGTTGGACCGAATATATTCAATTGTGACAGATAATTGTTCGGTTTTTTTCAAACATAAAATGATTTAATGATAATACATATTCAATTGCAATCGAGCACTGGGTGAGGTAACTCCACAACAAAGGAGGGAATCAGGCCCATTAATAGTACTCAGCGGGCTTGCAAGTATGGCCACATATAGAGGTCAATCAAATCGGTTCCAATTTCGCCGTTGAAACCACTTTTTTTCTACGGATTGGGGAGCATTTATTACTAGTTTAGTTGTGACTGACACACACAGAGATATGGGTATGTGGTCATAATCTCTTTCATCTTCATCAACGTGGACAGTTGAAGTTGTAACACCAGCAGAGCATACACAGTGGTCAAGGTTAGACCGGGAGCCGCTGGCATGTATGTAAGTAAATGGAAGATCTTTTGTCAGAATCCGGAAACCAAGGGGGAGGCACTCGAGCAGTGAATCGGATCGGGGGGAGGACATTGTCATGTCACAGTTCATGTCACCCATTAGTAGCCAATCATAACCAAGTTTCTCAATACCCGATACCAAATTTTTCAATTTTTGCACGCTTTAGCAAAATGGGTGAATGACGCAAGATTATTCTTATTATGCGGCAAATAAACATTAACTAGTACAAGATCACCAATCCTGACGGCTAAATAAATATCATCAGAACCGTAACACTGTGGGGAAAGGGAAGAGAGTTTCCGATTCAGCACGCAAGCCAACCCACTGGAGGGACGACCACGAGTTCTGCGGGCATTTGTAGAAAAAACAATGTGGCCGGGGCTACGTCGAAGGAAATTTACGCTCACAGCCGGCAATAAATGTTCTTGAAAAAGGACTACATCAAATGTATCAAGAAGATTATCAATACAAATGTCCTTATCTTTGGTCCCATTAATATTAAAAGAACAAATAGAGATAGGCAAAGATATCATTTGGCAATACCTTTGGTAGCAATAGCACGCAACTTGGGACATCGCAAACTATATGACACATGGTCTCCACCACAGTTAGCACATTTAGGGGACAACTGACAGGGAGTTGAATATATATATATATATATATATATATATATATATATATATATATATATATAAATATATATATATATATATATATATATATATATATATATATATATATATATATATATATATATATATATATATATATACAATCCCTGTTTACAAGCCTGTACAGAGCATAGAAGGAAATCCCCTAATAATGATTCAAAGCAATCCCGCCTTCAGGAGGATTCAAAAGTCCCTTCTATTCAGAATACATCTACATATCTATACACCTATATTATACCATCTATAATAATATATCTATACTAATATCAGAATACCATCTATACTAATACATCAATACACCTATTCAGAATACAAAACTGTCAATTAAGACATGACGTAGAAACTTCAGGCCATAAATCACATACTGTTAAAAGATTTGATCCACCCCTTCCCTTACACCTTTGACCACTCTATCTCCAACCCATCACCAGCTAATTACCAGCATATAAATGGCACTGACTCGCCAGATACTTCAGCCATTTCCCGCCACAACAGGAAACTTTTGACCATACGAGGCCAAAACAACATTGCCTGAAAATTATTATTTTGACGAACTTCAATACCACTGTATCACCAATTATATTTGAACAATTCACCGTTTCGTTATATGCTGATATTTTAAATATTTTTCTTCGGGGCTCTTTTGCGTAACAGCTCAAAAATTGAATTCCGGCTGAAATTTTACATAAAATTTCAACCATCCATAGATTTTATGGAGAAACCTTTTAAGTCAACTTCTTGCAAAATGTGCGAGTTTCAGATAAGAAAAATATATATATATAATTTTCAAGATAGATTTATAAAGGTATTACTTAAAAATTTCACTCACAAAAGCAAAATATGCAATCCAGAAACAAACAACTAGTCAAATAGAAGCATAATAAAAAAAAGCAAAAAAAGGATATAAAAAAATACTGTATAATGTATCTTCATGCATGAAAAAATAAATGTAGGCTACAATTTACTTGTCCATTTTCAGCCTTTTGTAGAAAAATTACATATATTTATATATATATATATATATCCTAACCTCCGGTTGATTGAAAAAAATACACCAAGTTAAATAAAAATATTTTAATATATACATCTTACAACTACATCTTTGCACTATTTTTCGACATAGTCTCCATAACGATTGAGGCACTTATTGTATCTCTTCACAAGCTTTGAAATTGCTTCTGCATAAAAATCACCCACTTGTGCCTTGAGCCAGCCAGTGACCGCATCTTTGAGCTCTTCGTCGTCATCAAACCGCTGGGCCCGAGCCATTTCTTCATATGCATGAAGAGGTGATAATCGCTTGGTGCCAGATCTGGGCTGTAAGGTGGATGGTTGAAAACGTCCCACTTGAAGGACTCAAGAAGGGCTGTTGTTCTGCGAGCAGAGTGAGGACGGGCATTATCGTGGAAAGAAACAATACCAGAAGTCAGCATACCACGGCATTTGTTCTGTATAGCCCGTCGTAATGTTTTTAGTGTTTCACAGTACACGTCTTGATTAATGGTCGTCCCACGTTCCATGAATTCAACCAAAAACACCCCTTTGGCATCCCAAAACACCGTTGCTATCAGTTTTCTGGCACAAAAATCTTGCCGGGCTTTTTTTGGTTTGGTAGGTGAATCTGAAAGTGCCCACATCTTTGACTGTTCTTTTGTCTCAGGGTTCACGTACTTAATCCAGGTTTTGTCATCGGTCACAATTCTGTTTAACAATGGTTCTCCTTCGTCCTCATAACATGACAGAAAGTCTAATGCAGAGGCCATTCTTTGAGTTTTGTGGTGGTTGGTAAGAATGTTGGGCACCCATCGTGCACAGAACTTAAGGTAACCCAATCTTGCTGTCACTATCTCGTACAAAAGAGTCTTAGAAATCTGTGGAAAATCAGTAGACAACTCCGCCATTGTGAAACGTCGATTTTCACGAACTTTTGCATCAACTGTCTGAACGAGTTAGTCAGTCACCAAGGATTGTTTACCACTCCTCTCTTCATCATGAACGTCTTCTCGTCCACTTTTAAATAAACTTACCCATTCATGGACAACTCCTTCACTCATAACTTTTGGTCCGTACACGGCACAAAGCTCACGATGAATAGCTGCTGCAGAGTATCCTTTGGCTGTAAAAAACCTTATAAAAGCACGCACTTCACATTTGGCGGGATTTTCTATTGCAGCACACATTTCAAACTACCACAATAACTAAACTAGCGCAGGTACGATGTTCACTCGACTACGGCTTGATGCCGACTGACCTGCTGAGCGCGTGAATGCACAGATGGCGCGCTACTCCCCCCCACTACACGCACTGTGACCAATCGGAGGTTAGTTTCTGAATTGCCCTCGTATATATATATATATATATATATATATATATATATAAATATATGTAATTTTTCTACAAAAGGCTGAAAATGGACAAGTAAATTGTAGCCTACATTTATTTTTTCATGCATGAAGATACATTATACAGTATTTATATATATATATATATATATTTTTTTTTTTATATATATATATATATATATATATATATATATATATATATATATATATATTTATTATATATATATATTATATATATATATATATATATATATATATATATATATATATATATATATATATATATATATATATATATATATATATATATATATATATATATATATATATATATATATATATATATTATGATTATGATTAAAATTATCATATTATTATATATGATCATACAATTATTATATATGATTAAAAAAACAACTTATAAAGGCCAAATAGGCATTATAAAGGTCAAAAGCATCATAGTGTATGTTAAGTGTTAAGGTACATGCAATGACCTTTGATGGGTACATTTTTTATGCAATGTTCCTTGACCCTTTACCAGGACTATCTTCCTAACTCATTGTATACATATACAATAACATATTTTGTGTTTTTTGTCTTTTTGTATTTTTGATAATTTTTATGTTTTCTTCAGATTGCTTCTTTCTTTTTATTTACACTATTTTTGGAGCAATAGCAGGTCAAAATAAACCATTATAGCCAAAAAGTAGAGATTCAGAGTTTAGGTTAATACCACTTGGTAAACAGTAAAAAATCTACTTACTTTAAAGCTACTATTAATTTGACTAGCCACATTCTGAACATATTCCTTGCCTTTTCTATAATAACCAATTAAATGCTGCACTGAAGAAAGGACTAAAATTCCGGTTGCAACACCTCCAGCTAAATAGAAATAGATAATAAAGTTCTCCAACCCAATATTATAAATTTCCTCATAGTCTCTTGGGATACGAGTAAGCTTAGTATATCTGGATGATTGAAAGTCAAATATACTTTTCAAATATTGGTAGCCATTTTTTATTCTCTTTGTAGTGCTAAGGTGGCTTGCAGATGCTTTCTGAAGTGCATTCACTGGGAATGTGCTTCTGATAACAAGTTTTGAAGACAAGAAAAGTCTGGCAGGATTCATTCTGAAAATATGATAATGAGAGAAAATAAATAATAAAAAAGAAAGAGAATAAGATAAAAATGATTCGAAAATAAATTATACAAAATGCTTATAAAGCTTCTCATATCTACTTAGATATTTCACAAATGTACAAGGCTGGATCAGACCACATCAGATAAACAACTACTTCCAACAATAGATTTTTAGTTCTCATTACTAGTGATTGAACCATACTTCTACAACTTTTATTGGATTCTTGTAATTCCTTATTCTTTACTTTTATTATTCATACATTATTCCAGTATTCATTTCAATAAGAAAATATGTAGCAGTCTCTTGTTTTTCTGAGGAGAAGCAATGAACATGTGAAATTAAACTTCATTTTCATGGCTTCTTCTTTAGGTTCTAAACTCTTCCAAAACAGATGTTTGTTATATATTTTGTTATACATTATTGTTATAGTTTGTTATACAATGATATACTATATATATATATATATATAATGTTGTATAATAATATAATTGCATAATAACATTCTATAATGTTATACTACTAAGTTTGTTATATATTGTTATAATTAATTGCTTATTGCCTGGACTGTTAGAAAGGAAGTTAAAAACGATATTTTCTTTTTTCAAGGGCTTTGGGCTTCCCAAGTAAATTGATGTAAAACGTTTATTTGGGGAGGGAACTTTAGGTATATTTATGATTCACATTTTTTCAAATGGAAGAGACTGGAAAATTAAGTCAAACAACAATGGATGTAAGTAGATTGTCTGATCTGACTTCTGATTAGATCTTAAAAAATGAAAATATAGAGGAAAAATAGAGATAATATTTAAACAAAGCAGTGGAAAAAAACAATAAATAATAAAAATCCAAATATTTGGACTCCACATCTGGGATTCATTATCAATGGATTTTTTTCCACCCTTTTCTCTACTACATAAAGGTGTGAAATTTGGACTGAATCCTAAAAAAATACCAAATGAAGAAATAGTTTCAAAGGTTGAGACAGGGATTCATGATTTATTTAATAGATAAATAATGCAGATGATTTAGACATGGGATGGTGAATATTTTGAAATTTTTAAAATAATTTTCAAGAGAACTTGACAAACAAAGATAATTTTTTTTTTAAAGATCTAGAAACGGATGATTCTTTAATAATAACAAAAGCTGATAAAATTAAAACAATAGTAATTCTAGAAAAAGAGGATTACAATAGAAAAATAGAAATAATTCTAAATGATAATTCAACTTTTAAAAAACTTGGAACAGACTCAACTGAATCTTATGAAGCAAAATTAAAAAAGGATTCAGCTGATCTTAAGAGCAATGGAAATATTATACTGCATATGCCCTATTGATTAAAAGGGTCAGTTTGTCCAAGAATATATGGTTTACCAAAAATACAAAGTGGGCATTCCTCTGAGACCTATAGTATCAACCATTAAATTACCAATGGAAAAAAAATTGAAGAATGGTTGGCAAAGCCACTTAAACCTCTATTATATATCCAAATTCCTACATAAAAAACCTCACAAAAAAAATCAACTCTGGGAAAGTATTGGCAACTTACTTACTTGTACTTGTTACATGTTCAAGCTGCATCCAGGTTCATTGTGGTGCCCAGCAGACAACAACATGTTTTCTTCCAGAGATTTTGCCTGAGGATGGCAGGCTCCATAATTTCAAGCCAGTGACAATTCCAGCATTGGCCAAATTTTTGGAAACCCTCAATAGGCTCTATGTCAGCCTTGACTGTTGCAAGCCATGTTTTCTTCTGTCCTCTGGCTTTCTTCTTCCCTACTGGTAATGGGAGGCATTTTTTAGTAATATGCTCTTCTGATCTCCACATGGTGTGGCCAAACCAGTTCAGACCTCTCATTTTTACAACATCAGAGACAAGTGGACAATCTCCACCTCTTCTCCTGACCTCTTTGTTTGAGACTCTGTCTGAGAAGGGAATGCCTAGTATAAATTGCAGGTATTTGTGATAGGAAACATCCAAGTTTTATATTTCTGCTGCTTTCAGTAACCAAGTTTCACACCCATAGAGAAGAACAGAGAGTACCATGGATTCATAGACTGCAAGCTTTGTGCACAGAGAGATTTCACTATGCTTCCAAAAAAACTTCTTTGGCTGCAGAAATACTTTCCACGCTGAGGATATGCAATTCTGGATCTCCTCTGATGATTCTCCAGTTGCATTTACCATTGAGCCAAGGTATTTCAGCAACTGAACATCCTCAATTTGACTACCATTTAAGGCACAGGGGTGTCAGTCATCCCAGCTGTCTGCATTGTTTCTGGTAAGCTACTATGTTAACCTTGTTTTGATTTCTAGGTCTTAGAAATAGGCCTACTTAACAAGTCTATATCTATTAAAATTTTGCAAAAACAATGTTATACCTTAATTTTCAATTTTTATTTTGACTGGTTTGTGTTTTGGAAATTCAATTCCTGTTATTTTGATTAGAATCTTAAGCCATAGAAATTCTTTTTCTAAATTTAGGAAATGCATTTACAAATCTTTGAAACCTCATAAATTGGGAATGAACAAAATTGTGAAGCTGAAAACACTTTTCTTTTAGCCTACCTAAATTAAGAAGAAGATCTAGGACTATTTTGAAAAGGTTTCAGTTTTCCAAGATAAATATTTTTAAAGATTGTCAAAGGTCAGTGCTCTGGAGAGAGAAGGAGGGGAGGTTGGTACTTCAAAGACATTCCTAGAATTTCAGATTCATCCCTGAAAGTTTCATTTTCCTAACCTAACCCCTTTCCAAGATAGTACAATTTATCTAGACAAATGAAAGATCTTAAGCCAAACTGGTCAGCCATGACAAAAACCAACAAAGAGAAAAATCTCAAAAAAAAAAAAAACAAGGCTGTGGCCAGTGGAGAGAAGAGAAAAGACAAATGCAAAACAACGCGGATATTTTGCCTGTATCCAAACAAGGCGTCTTTAGCACGAAAGAAACACAATAATAACAGGGTAAAAAAAAAACAATATAAAACTGAAAACCAATAAAACCACCACCAAAAAAAAAATGTACAATTTGCGCAAACTGATCCACGTAGGGAAAAGATGCTATTATAATATTATAATTTATAATATAATTTTTTTTATTATTATAGAGGCTCTATAATAGCATTTTTTCCTTATGTGGATCAGTTTGCACCAATTGTACATTTTTTTTTTTTTGGTGGTGGTTTTATTGGTTTTTGATCTTGTTTTTTTTTTATCCTGTTCTTCTTGTGTTTCTTTCATGCTGAAGACGCCTTGTTTGGATCCAGGCAAAATATCCACGTTGTTTTGCATTTGTCTTTTCTTTTCTCTCCACTGGCCACATTCTTGTTTGTTTTTTTTTTTAGATTTTTCTCTTTGTTGGTTTTTGTCTAGTCAAGATTTTTAACATACATCTTCACATTAAGGGACAGGGTAAAGTATAGGCCCTAGTGAAGATGTAGGTCAAAACCTGTTAGCTACAAATATTCTGCTTATTATGAAGTACGATTTTTTTCTTAAGCGGTGTTCACAAGTGTGTCTAGCTAGAATCCCATGTCTAGACACGTGTCTAGCCAGAATCCAATGTCTAGGAAACAACCATTCACAAGTAAAATTCAGCACTTAGCTAGACATGTTAGACAAGGGGCTTGGCTAGATATTGAGTTCTAGCCTCTAGAACTCAATGTCAAGGATTTTAGATTACAGCCAATCAGAATGTGTCAAGATCCACTATTTTCATCATTTTTAGGCCTATTTTCATTTTGAAAACTAAAATTTAATTTTTGTTTTCTCATTAATTGTTTTTTTCATTTTAGGCAAATATACAACACCAGACATAATAGCCTAATGAAGCACACTAAGGCAATTGTTTTGCTTATCTCATCCATTAGCTTGTGACAGTAAAAATAGGGATTATAATATTTGAAAGTTTTGCATGCATAAGCTCTGTTGATTGGCTAGAAATGACAATTTGAAACTAAATTTTTAATTTTAGCTAAGCACCAAATTTTACAGGTGAACGGTCATTGCCTAGACATTGGATTCTGGCTAGACATGGGATTCTAGCTTTAACATGTTTACTCCTCAATAGTCCCTAATCTAGACCCTTACCAAGAAAATATCTTTGAAATATGATGAAAATAGGCCTATGTCAAGCTGGCAGTAGGCTATATGTAGCTTATTGGCTGTAGCCTATCATGTTATGAGATTTTTAAGCGTTTAGGGTTGTGTAAAAGCAGGCTTTTTAGGGTTTTCTTCAAGTAGTTTCTGATGTTTTCAGTTTACCTAAAAAACATTTCGGGAAGCCTATCAGCAATAAACATTAATAGACTCTATAATTTTCAAGGACAAGGCATGTCGTGAGATTTTAAAAACTTTGCCATTATAGCACATTTTTACGGCTAGGCGCTTTTTCTCAAGACCATAGGCGGGCGTGCCTTGTTTGCCTCTCATTACAGGCAATCTAACGGTCTTATGTCAATTTTAAATTCTTGGTCAACATTCCTGAGACTCTAGGCAGGCATGTATGGGCATAGGCAGCATATTGTCTAGGGGGGAGGGGGGGGGGGTTGGCAGTTGATAGTGTGATAGGGTTTTATCAACTGCTTTTTCCAAACCATCTGCTTTTTCAGCCATATGTAATTAAAATTTGAAATTCTAGGGGGGGGGCAGCTGCCCCCCTCCCTACGCCCATGCAGGCATGCCTTTCCAAAAACTAACAAACAAGCATGTGTCCAATAAGAGAGTCATGCATACTCCCGCCATTTACCCGTACCCCAGGCATTTAAACATTTGCCTCTCAATTACTTGGACTATCTGTCTTGGCTTTTCTCTGTCTACAATTAGCCTTGTCTTGATGCAACCTACTGAAAATTACTTGATAACTTCAATTCAATTCATACACAAAAAAATGACTTTTTTTCCCAATTCTTTAAGAACAACTCTTTAAAACCAAGGCGGTTTAATTAAAATAAAAAGTGTTTTTTAAAGTACTGAAAAACTCGAGCGCGATAAGCTGAAAACTACTACTACACTCTACAAGTATGCAAAGTTTTTGCTGCATTTACCACCGTGGACAAGCAATAGGTATGTTGCGCGCCAATACAGTGTTACCCACCCTAATGAAGCGGTTCTATCCCGAATTGATTGATATAATTTTTTTGTCAATTTCCACCCTTGGGCCAAGGTTTTACAGCAGTAGTTGGCATTTGTTTCTCGTTGTAGTGTTTTTGTTTGTGTCAGAAGAATTAGTGTCTCATGTTTTTCCCTTTTGTGTCCCATCTATTTGTTCATTGATGGGTGCTAAATGCATTCATTCATTCAAATGTTCCGGAGTACTCACATGAATTTGTCTTTGCTAAACAGCCAACAAAAATTTACATTTTCGGATAAATAAGCCAGATTGTTTATTCTGAACAAGAAAATCAGGATGAAGTGAATTTGAATTTAGACCTACCTTCAAAATTCCTTGACAGCAAGAGAAAATATGTTTTATATTTCTTTTATTTAAAGCTCTAGGCAACCCCTGATAAACTGACGCTTCATTACAGTTATTTAAATTTTTCTCGTTCAGTCTACACAGATAAGTTCAATAACGTAATCAAACAGAAATTCTGAAAAAAAAGTATAATCTTATGGAACCTTACAATGAAAATTTATAATTTCGGTCATTGAACTTCTTTTATAAGCTTTGAAAGTGTTTGGACTCTTGATTGTAGTTAGCAACAGTTGAAATACAGTATACGCGTAGTACCTTAGCCTCGCTAGTTATAGCCACTCCGGTTTTAGCTTCAAACTTTGGTCAACTTTTTGTAACTCTGTAGCTGACTAGAATCAGAAGGTAGTCATCTGAGGATGTTGGAAATTTCTCTTCATGATTTTAGAACTTTTTACAAAAGTTGTCTAAGTGCATTTAAAAGGACCCTGTTTGAGCTACTTTGATAATATTTTGAAAAATAAAATTTAAGAGAGTTTTCAGGAGGATTAGTTCTAGAAATTTTGATAGCTGATGAGTTTTTGGCTTGTAGAATGATAGACATGTTTATTAAGTCTGTATGTGAAAGTGGCAGAGAAAAAGATTCAAAATTTGAAAATTGTTAGAACTACAATATAAACTATAGATTATTTGACTGCGGTCAAGTCGATTACTAATTCAGAGTCCAAACGTGCTCTGTTATGTAAATCCCATAAGAAGCATGGCTTGAGAGAGTAGGTCTTCCGGGGAAAAAAGTTTTTTTTTTTTTTACTGCCATTGTTCACTGTTCACCAATTACAAGCAAAATTACAAGTTCCTATGCTGCAACAAAATTAATCTAAGGCCCAACAGATACAGGGGAGAAATTACTATGTAAACTGTGGAGTTGAACAAAATCTGTGCAAAAATAAAATTCGCAAATGCTCACTTCAATCTTTTTAATTTGACCCATTATAACAAAAAATCGTGATTTAACCTTAAAAGCTACCTTTACGTGGCGTATGTTCCAGGCCTATTATTACGAAGGCAGTTTTAGTTTTAGAATAATTAACCACAGACGTCTGAGGCATTTTTCGCCACGAAACTGCTAATACTTTATTCTCTAATAACATAAAGACATATCTAACTCAAGCAAATAAACATCTTAGGTCTCAGGTAGCTTCCAGGTATAATGAAACTTATTTCTCCTTTAATCTGGGATTCAAGGACAGTATTAAGCCCTTTATAAAAATACCAGACATGAGTGTGGTCTTTTTTCAGATCAGCAATGGAAAGAACGAAAAGATTCAAATATTTTTTGACAAATTTTTAAAGCTGTTTTAAAATTGCTGAAAAAATTAACAACTATGAGATAAATCCAATTTTTGCAATACATTATTTTGATTAGCTTTGAAAGAACATCCCTTTTTATTCTGCCCGGCTTGTTCACAACTGATAATTTTAAAATAATGCCCATAAGCCATTCTTCAAGGCGATTTAAAAAAGAAGAAAAACAAGCAAACGTCCGATTAAAGAATAATCTTTTCTGAACCAAGTGAATACCTCACAAGTCTTCAATCGTCTTAATTTTCTTAGTGACCTTCATATAAAGGGGTTCGATCGAAGATAAGGTACGCATTTGACATAGCGAAAATGTGAGAAAGGAAGAAACTTTTCCAGGGGGATCTGAAATGTCAAAACGTACATTTTAGGCTAATATATGCTTTTTTACATTGCGTATTCAAATTCCTTTTAATCCTTTTGTAAGGTCAGATTTTAATCCTGCAATGACCTTCTTCAATAGCAATGATGGCTCTTCTGTTTTTCTTGACTGCTAGCGGGGCACTGGAACGTCATAGAGAGCTGCTTAAAGGCTCATTTGAAAGGAGATTTCTATATCTTGTACCTTTTTTAATTAGCTAAACATAATATCTAAAGCTTTTGGTTTGGTCCCCGATCACGTTACAATTCGGACACAATTAGCATGTTGCTTCAAAACATTTTTTTCTGGTGTCTGTGTTCTGGCCCTGGGCCAGAAAGGCAAGAATATACCCTTATTTACCCCAAACCACTTATAAGCCATAAAAATGCCAACATCTGAATACTGCACATATGCAACTCATTTATGAGTTGAACTTGAAACATCCGCTAGAAAAGTCTGCTTATTTTTCTTTTTTCTCCAGCAGGATATATAAACCATCATAAACATTTATCACTTATTTGAACGGGTTCAAAGAGTATGAAATTGCCTAAGAACAGCCATTGTGTTTGCAATAAATTTTGTAAGATGTAGTAGTTTATTTTCTTTATAATTATTAGCCCATCATTCTGTTAAGGATGGTGGTTTCAATTTAGGGAAGAAAAAGTTGTTAACATGTTTCAGCCGTATACTTTGAATTCATGAGCATTATTTTCTTTCCTCTAGTGGAATGAAACTATCTTACCTTCAAAAAAACTATAGTTTTTTGGAAAAGTAGCCATATAAAGATACATTGGCATCGCAAGTAGAATTATATGTATTTAAGCTGTTGAAGAACGGATTATTTTCAAAATATGATTTTAATGAATAAAGTGATAGGATATACAACTGATAGAATAAAATGGTATTAAATCATTAGATTTGCTATTTTATTTGGATTGATGTGAGTTAACCAAGGAATTTAGTGATAAGCTAGCGGTAACAGGGGACTGATGCTGTGTTGTTTCATTTTTCAAACCCCTTTTCAGGCTAATGTTAATTATTTTCTTTTCTGATTGTGAATTTATTTGGTTATTCCTCCTCCACATCATGCTGTAGCATTTGGAGGGAATGTGTATGTTTGTTTTTTGTTAATAACTGATTTTAAATTTGTTAGAAGGTCAGCATTACCCTTTTTTTTCATATACGATCAACTTCTTTCTGCTTGCAGCTTCCAATTATGAGACATTTGATAGCCGCCTGTTGATTGCTTCAGGTAAAAGTTCAATCAAGCTATGAGATCAATAAAGCTTTCCAATTCAGACTATCCTACGTCCAAAAATGAAAAATTTTGCAAAATCTATCTTGTGCAAAATTGTTTCAATATAAAACTACACAAGTGACACCTTCAGGGCTGGTTTCGATTAATATTTTAGTGAGAGTGACTAGTTTACGTCCGTTATATATAAACAAATCTAGTCTTTTTCACGGAATTTCTTTAACCAAAAGAAATTAAGCAGGATATGTAGATTAGGGAAAACAAATGTTGGTTTAAATTTTTTTTAATTTAAATTCTTTTAGTGATTTTTAAACCTAAACAAAAATAATGCAATTTTTTCGCTGAATCTTTGCAGTCTGTTTCTCGTCACAAATTCAAGAGCGTAAATTCACTAAGGCAATAATCTGTAATCCATGAAGTTCATTTCGTAAATAAATTGATTGTTGTAAAATTATCTTCAAATTTCAAAGTAAAAATGAATATTCCAAAACGTACTGCCAAGTGAAAACAGAGCTCGATTTTATTTCCTAAGGTTCTTATGCTTAGTTGGGGCTGAGAATACAAAAGTAGGGCAACATAATGCAATTTTTTGCATTATTCACGTAAAATACGCCGTAGGTGGCTTCATGAGTTTCGAAAATCTTGCTTAAAAAAAGAACACGTCCAGGAAAGCAATACATATTTAGTCATACCCTTAGTTCGATTATATTTCGTTAGATGAACTTTATTTAAGCTGTATATCCCATATTCTCCATACAGTCACTTTCTCTTGCTCACCAACGGAAGATCAAAAATATAAAAAACACGTGAAATTTCGTACAATGCTTGTATACCAATAACAACCTATATTGTGCAATCCCCCCAAAAATCTTCCAGAACAGCAAATAGGCTTCACAAAAGGCACAGTTCCAGAGAGAACATTACCAACTTGGAAAATTATTTTTGCACTTCTCTCAAAAGTGACCATTTCACTGTTCTAGCAAAGACATTATTTCAAACCAGGGACTACATAGCACCCCAATAAAATAGAGCCAGTGAAAAGTGAATATATCCCTAGGGGGCACATTGCCTTACTAGTTCACCTTGTGCGCCAAAAATCCTTGCCGAAACTACCCAGATCCTTTATCGGTGCCAGAAGTACCTACATATTACCGAAATTCTTTTGTGTCCGAAAAGACAACATAAAGTCCAAAGGTTCACTAGTGAGAAACTTGAGGATTGGGTATCTACATGTATTCACTATGTATACAGATAATACTCACTGTACATTTCCTCACATACCTAACTACGAACTGTTAAATAACACGAGCAGTGCCGTAGCGAGGGCTTAAAAGCACCATACAATAAGAGACATTTTTGGAAAACCTTGCCTGGCTTTGTATAAAGTGGTGAATAATTTTTATTTTAGCACAGAATGAAGAAGTTTCTGGGGAAGTGCCAAGGCCGTACCCAGAGAGGGGGGGAGGGGTTTAACCCCCCCCCCCCCGAAATATTTGTACTGAATCGTAAAAACGTAACAAAATTGATACAAAGAAATTTATATATGTTTTTTTAGCTTTTTTGTGTCCCCCCCCCCAAAAAAAAATAAACTTTTGAGAAAAGCCCCCTCCGAAAAAAAAATTCCTGGGTACGGCCTTGGGAAGAGCTGCTTATGCGAAAAGCACAAACAATTGTTCTGGTTAGGCACAAGAACGGAAAAAGCAGAAGATAAGTTTGTTCTTTCAAAAAAAAAAAAAAAAAAAAAAAGTATTATATATTCTCTCTTTGAATGAACCAAATTACAAACTGATTTGTGCAACAGAGTTGAATTAAAACTAAACAAAAAACATGAATTAAAACGAAAAAAAATTAAAACAAAGAACGATGAAATTTTAACAGGAAGTTGGTTGGATAAGGAAAATTCGGTGACATGATTTAGGCCCTTTCTAAAAAAATTATGGCAACCCTTATAATTTTTTAATTCTCCCCTTTCCCTAATCAGTTAAGTTAAACCACTATATATATATATATATATATATATATATATATATATATATATATATATATATATATATATATATATATATATATATATATATATATATATATATATATATATATATATATATATATATATATATATATATATATATATATATATATATATATATATATATATAACGTTATTTAACTTTAGAATTTTTTACACCGATCAAACATTTCTAACAGCAGTGAATTAAGCGAAATGGGTACTGTTAGTGAATAACACATTTCTTTATTCAGAAAAAATACAGTAATGTAAAGAACAGTCTAAACCTGGTCTCTTGGAAAGATCAGTTGCTCTCTGGAGCCTGGTTTTAATGCATTAATTTCGCAACAGGGAAGACATTCGTTTGAAAATCTATTTTTATACAGCTAACTCTGGCCGTTGAAAAATAATTTATGCGTAAAACAAGGAGAATTTGGAGCTGTAATACATTTGATTGGCCCACGCTTATACTGGGCCACGCCAGAGATAACCTTAGGTTTTATAGGGACATATATTTTTAAAGTTAGTTCGTATGTGCACTTCCCGTTTAGAATTCAAATGGTGATATTGGATTTGACATTGGTAATAAAAGTGAGTTATTTGTTACGACTGTATTATATTATTTGCCTTGAACCCTGGAGTAGGTAGGAAGAGAGTATTGAGAATTATCGTCATGGTAGTATCGATCGGAGGGCCCGTCTCCCTCCAAGGATATATTCCTTAGGGATGACACAGGTCATGGTTCCTCGGCACAAATAGGGAGACCCTTACTCCCCCCCCCATAGTTAGTACACTTGCCCTACCCACACCGGTTGTAATATCAGTGGGGGAAGAGCTTGTAGAACCCTTAGAACTGCTAGATCGCGTTGCTATACACTAGTAGCACCACCAGTGGTGGCACTGGTAGTATTAGTAACGAATAAGCTGTACATATGGTAGAATAGTGCCAGGCAAATAATCGCTTCTCGGACAACATTTAAAACTTAATATTTGTGTAACAAGGCAAAGTAATATATAATAGAATATAAATAACATCCATTTTGAACTTGTTAAAAGTCCCTGTTTATTAAAGTTGTGCGTGATTTTTATTTATTCATTTTTTTTTGGTCAGTATCCTTTTGCATATTTCTCTTTTCTTTTTGAACTTACTGATCAGTGCAATAGAATGGTTTCTTTTCTGCAAATTTCTCTTCTTTCTTCTATCCATAGTGTTATATTTTGCAAATGCAAATAGCCTCTAATAAAATGAACGATTATTTGTACGTTTCAGCTATTTATAGTTATATTTTTTTTTTCGAAGGTTCCTTTTCATCCTTATCTTCCTTCCCTTTTTTCTCATCCTCTTCCACAATATGTGAACTGTCGGAGGAGTGGAGGGAGGCGGAAGAGACACCAACTGCAGACACTGTTACTTTGATAAGTCATTCTGTCAAAGATTGACTACACCACTCCATGTCAATTATATTAGCAAAATTCCAAACAGTTTAAGGTGAAGAAACATAATCATTTTCACAACAAAAGAAATCCTATATTAAGATCTTATGATAACGTTGAAACTGATTCTGGACTAGACTTGATCACTGACACTGAATTATAATGGGCTCCAAGTCCATACATATGCTTATGGTATGTCACTATTAGCGGTTTTTCACTTGAATATTCCTCACCAATCAAAATGGGCGTTGTGTCAGCTTGGAGAACTTTAATCGTGCTCTTCAATATATGGCTAAGTGCAAGTAACTGAAAAAAAAAACGATTTTAGTTCTCCGTCTCTCTCTTTATTTGAGAGCGTTTTTTATTATAATTGGTTTGATTTAACTTATCCAGTACGACAAGCTTGGGTCTCTGTTGGGAGTATGAATTAGATCTATTATGTTTGTTTTGAACAAATATATATATTTACTAAAATGCCCACCATTCAGAAAACAGAAGGGAGATGAAAAAAGGAAACATCTGAATCCTGAATCAGAGTTGATAAAAACGCAAAATGCGTTTACTATTCTAAAACTATGGACAAGAAAGATAAAACCAGCACGTTTCAAAAGCCTTCTAATAATAAAACCAAATTTAAAAAAAGGGAAAGAATTCCTCGCAGATATTTTAAATGAACAGACTCAGACACAAAGTAATCTGAAACCGGACCAGAACCCAGCAAGCTATGGAGAAAATCTACCGTCCTCGGTAAAAAAAAGGCTTTACACTAAGTTTTGTGGAATTATCTAAGTGGCAATTTGTTTGTTTTTATTATAGAGTAAAAGTAAACTATAATATAAGTATAATAAGTATAATATAATATAATAAAGAGCAAAATACATTCCATGCATTCTATCGTATCTTCGGATGGACCAATATGGTCGAAGAGACTTAGGAAGGGGCAAATTCAACAGAAAATAGTCTTTTTAAGGCTCGGCATTTATAATACCCTTAAAGATTCGAAAGAAATGACAAGGCAACCAATTCCCCAAGCTTTCAGCTTACTGGGCATGTATAATGGGCTAAATGACGTCCCAAAAACCGTTTCCCCTTTTGGCATGAAATTTCAGGGTATTTAGATTGAATAAATGGACCAAAATAAGGATAATAAATTTTAAAAAATGCGGTTATATTGTACATACGATTATATATCATAGACAGCGCAATAGCGCTGTCTAAGTAAAGAGCGATATGAGCACAATGTATTATCTATTTATTTTTGGTTTTAGACCAGGGCACTCGTATAGAAGTCGTCGTAGAAACTTCAAAAGGGACTCATTCGATTGCAAATTGAGAGGGCTATTTTAAGATAGCCATTTTGTTCAGCGTAGTTGAAAGGTCTGGAACTTATCTCTTGGAGAATGACAACCTCCCCCACAGCCCTCAGGGCGAGGGTTGTAAGTTATGCCCTGGGGCATATAAGATTTTTCTTATGGAAAGGGTGGTCGTATAAACTTCAGAAGGGACTCATTGGATCGGTAATCAAAAGTTCCAGTTCCATTTTTAAGAGTCAAATTTATCGGTGGCAGCTACCCCCCCCCCCTGACGTCATATTTTCCCGAAATGCATATGATAGTAATTTTGGGATAGATATTTTTTTCAGCATAGTTGAAAGGTCCAGTAATAATGTCTTTGAAGATTACACCCACCACAGCCCTCAGGGAAAGGGTTGTAAGTTATGCCCCGGGGGAATATAGGTTTTTTATGGAAAGGGGGAGGGGCGTATGAACTTTGGAGGGGGCTCATTGGATGGGAAAGAATAAGTTCTACAGCCTTTTTCAATAGTCGAAAGTAATTGGAGGGTAACCAACCCCCTTCATGCCCATCATTTTCCCAATCACATCCAATCAAAATTCTGAGATTGCAATTTTGTTCAGCGTAGTTGAAAGGTCAAGTAATTATGTCGTTGAAGATTACAACCCTCCCCCACCCCACAGAGTTCTCAGGGCAAGGGTTGTGAGTTAAGTCCTGGGGCATATAATTTCTGTGCGAAAAGGGTAGTCTTATAAACTTCGGAGGGGGATCAATGGATTGTAAATCAGAAGTTCTAGTGCACTTTTTAATAGTCGAAAGTGACTGGAGGGCAACCAGCCCCACCCCTCTACGCCCATCATTTCCCTAAACACATCTAATCAAAATTCTGAGATAGCCATTTTCTTTAGCATGTTTGAAAGGTCCAGTAATTATGTCTTTGGGGGTGACAACCTCCCCCCCCCCACGGCCCTCAGGGCAAGGGATATAAGCTATACTATTTGCCTATTGTTAAAATTTAATGTTTTTATGGAAAAGAGATTTATATAGTCTTCAGAGAAGGCTTATTGAATGTAAAATCGAAAGTTCTAGCTCCCTTTTTAAAACTCAAGACTGATCAGGTGGCAACCAGCCCCCCCCCCCCGACTTTTTTCCCCAAATGCATCCGATAGAAAATAGTATAAATATCATACAACATAGCCTTCAGAGTTAAATAAACTCCTCAGAACCTGGGGGAATGGTTGTTTTGCCCCGAAGGCATATAAGGTTTTTTTGGAAGGTTGTATAAACTTTAGAGGTGGCTCATTTAATAAAAAATTGAAAGTTCTAATCCCCTTTTGAGAGTCAAAAGTGATGGAGTGGAACAAGTTCCCAAAGTCCTCTTTTCCCCAAACGTATCTGATCGAAGTTGTGGAATAGCCGTTTTGTTAAAAATAGTCCAAAGAACATATAAGAAAGACTCCTGGGTTGACATAACCCACCAGAACCCTGGGTACATGGTTGTGAGTTATGTCTTGGGGGCATAAAGGGTTTTTATTGAAAGGGTGGTCGTATGAACTTAGGGTAGGGCTCATTTTAGTGGAAATTGGAAGCTATATTGTTCTTTTTAAGAATCACAAAAGTGATTTGAGGGCGATCATCCCCCCCCCATTTATGTCCTTCATCATTGTTAAAAGATCCAGTAATTATGCCTTTGGGGATGTCATTCCCCCTCAAAGCCACCAGGGCAGGGCTGTAAGCTGGGCAATTCATTCACTGTTTACATATAGCATATGCTATAGAGAAAGGTATGTATGTTTGACCTTTACTTTCCAAAAAGACAAAGGGCATTCACGTAAGCATTTCAGAGAAGGTCGAGGGGAATATTGAACTAAATCAAAACACGTTACGTATACCCTATACGGCTTGTAAAAGGGCTTAACTCCGAAATGACTGAATATATTAATTTTGAACTTTCAGGAAATGATAAGGGAGATGATCAATTGAACAAAAAGGCAATATTTGCCCGCTACATCTACAACTACCACATCTATTACTGCTACTACTAAAACCATAGTACAATATTTAAAATACTGAGGGGAAATTTGAACTAAATCAAAAGACAATTTGCATGCAAATTGTCAAAGGAGCGTATCTCAAGAATGGATTTGAGGATTAAGTTGGAACTTTCAGAAAATTCTTAAAGGGGAAGATCAATGGACCAAAAGACAATATGTGCATGTTACTACTAATACTGCTACCGCTGCTACATTTAATACTACTACTAATACTGCTACTTCAACTACTAACTCTATTGCGACTACTTGTAAGGCTAAGAGTAGGAAGATGAAAATGAAATAAAAAATATATGAATATACATGCGATCAAAAGGATACGAACTTGATGAAAGGGATGTTCAACTGACATGCTAATACTACTGCTGCTACTAGTAAAAGTGATATTACTGTTAATATTACTAGTAGTACTACTAGTACTAATAGGCCTACTACTACTCTGACTACTATTACATCTATGCCTAGGGTATGAAGGTGAAATTTTCAGGGAATTTTTAGGGGAGAAGGTGAACTGAATCACAACAGGCCATCTATATGCACGTTGTCGAAAGGGAGTAGAAGCATTATCTTAGGAACAGTTTTGCGTGTGAAGTTGAAACTTACAGGGCTTGTTGTGGGGGATGTTGAACTAACCAAAAGATAATATTTGCTACATAATACTACTTATTCTACACCTACTACTAATGCTACTATTATTGCTACTGCTACTACTACTAATGCTACTATTATTGCTACTGCTACTACTACTACTGCTACTAAAGCTAAGGCTATTACAATTAATTCTACTGTTACTACCACTACTGTTACTGCTAGTACTACTACTTCTACTAAAGCTAAGGGTGTTAAGGTGAAAATTTTTGATTATATTGAAACTGTACTGAACTAAATTGAAACAAACTAAATTGAAACTTTTTCCACAAAACAAATTTGTCAAAGAAAAGTAAAGAGCTCCGTTGAGTCAAAAATGAGCAGAAATAATCAAGTCAAATAATCTTCCAAGCGTAGAATTACCACAAATCACTATCAATAAATAATAACACTCAAAACGAGCAAAAATTAACATGAGTAGGGCTGATAACCCACATGCCTTCTCAAGACCAGAGCATAATTTTCGCTTAACTGAAAAAAACAGTTTTAAATGTTTTTACTTTTTTTTACTTTAATAAATAAAAAAATATTAAAAATTTAAGGAATAAACACCAGTATTGAACTGACAATCCAGGGGCCATTAGTTTTTTATTTTCAGTAAAATTAATAGAAACTAAGATCTGCAGACGATGGGGATGACAGAGGACAAGGGGGATTAAAACACATAGTTAAACTGAACTGAATTACACTCGATATTGAGCTAATTTCAGAAATCCCCTCACAGAAAAGATGATTGCAATCATTAAAAATTCCTCTCCATAATCTTGATTAATATGGTGATTTTATTTATTTTTTTGTTGTAGTTATTACTGTTTTGATCAATAGAATGCACAATGTTAAAATGACTGTCATTTCAAATGAAATGCAAATAATATTCAAGGTGTATAGAGGTTTTGTGAGGAAGGGAGGCAAACAGATAATACCAATCTCATATAGGCTAATCAAGCTTGCAAGACTGGTGCGTGGTGCACAAATAAGATTTTGTTGTTATCTTGTTATATTATAACAATAAAAAGCACATCGCTCAAAATAAAAAAGTTGTTCTCAGCAAAGCACAAATGACTTGTGCTTAAAGCGCAAATGAAGTGAAAAAGAGTGAGATGAAGTGAAAAGAGAAAAGCACAAATGAAATGAGACTGGGAGATTAAATAATTATGATTTAGAAACGAGTTGATCGATTTCATTCTATGTTATTACATATGTCCTATTTTTATTAGACTTCATTTTTAAAAATGAACTATGGGACTATTATTGATAGTTGTACTATTGTGCTTCCAATGCCCATACCTAGTCTGGCCATACCTAGTCTGACCATAACTAGTAATGCCCATACTTAGTTTTATTTACATTATTTCTTTTTTTTTTTTACTAAGAGAGAGAAAAAAAGAAAGTAGAGGTGGCACAAAGAACTTTATCCCCAAGATCAGTCTTGGCACCGAATTCCGTTTAGTCTTGGCACTGAATCTCCATTTAAAAGCTCTGAAAATAAATTATTTTAATGCTTTAGACCTTAAAGTCTTAAATGTTACCATTTCGCACAGAATTTTAGAGGTAAAGTAGCAACATCCTTCAATAAATTAGGAGGAGTTATATTATAAAATGTGAAATAATAGGTTTAATCTTACAAAATTACAAATATAGACCAGTAGCTTATCACTATAGAATAGTAACATGACACACAGAATAAATATGTTAACAGTAACGAAAAGTTCCTTTCAGAAATGGGACAGATCAAGCGCGGAAGGAGTTCCTTTGCGTCACAGCAATAGTTTCAATTGTTACCACACTGTAGATATATTCACATTGCGCGTGCGCGAAGGCGGAGTCATGAAGAGAGGTCAAGACTGATGTGTGCCAAATTTCTTTAATGGTGAGTACTAGACTTTTCGCTACTTTTAATATATTTATACTGTGAACAGAACAGGTTAAATTAAAGAACAGTAACTCACTTCAGGCTGACCACCCCACACAGATGTATGCTCGATTTCTTGACAATAAGCTTCAAACTCAGGTTCTGTCATTAGTTCCTGCGTTTTTCGGCTTGTCAAAAAGGGCAAAAACTCGTGGCTTCGCTCTTTCATATATTCAGCTGTAGCCCGCCTTAGCTCGGCGTTCCCTTTTGACGGCTGCGAGTGCTGTTGAAGCTGATGATCAATTGCCAAATACATACTTTAAATAAAAATATCTTCTTTTAGATTCTATGTTTATAAGCGCATTCAAAAATTATTGAAACTAACGGAAAACTCAAGCTCGTTTACGATATTAAAAACAAATCAGCATCATCTAGCGAATTAACATCATTGTCTATATATAGATTTATACATTGTTCATCAATGTTCTTATATTATATATCTATATTTATGTCTGGTCTAACTATATTCCTATATATTGTCTATTTATTTTACTATATTCCGGCAAATAAGCCTGCATTTTATCTTGTAGTAAATATTTAGTAAAAGGTTATTACAAGACAAAATCATATATTGTCTAATATTGCAAAACAGTTCACTTTTTCTATAGCACAGATACAAGAAATTGTAATAAACAACAAGTGTTAAAAGTTGTTTTCTATACAATATTTATTTTTTCATAAAAAATCTGACCCTTAAATCGTAAAAGTTTAACAGGTCATTTAGTTGCATTTGCTCTAAAAATAAATCTGTCGATCCAATAAATAAATAAATAAAAATAAACATGTCGATAAATCAGTACAAACACTAAGCATCCAAAACAGCAGTTTTTATAGATACAATTTAGCAGAAAGGCATACCTTTCACTTCTTGAATCAGAATCGTGTATGATAGTTTAGTCTGTATAACCCCTTTTAAGCCCTTAAGAGGGGCTAACCTCAAATAGCCGACTAAGTTCAACACAGAAGGTGCCAATACTCCTCCGCGCCTCCGAAAGACTGGTAGACAACAAATCAACTTTGGTTGTTTCCTTGAAGTTGAGGCAAGAGCAATACGACCATCCCTCAATAAGCTTTTGTCTCTGGCTCAGGGTTGTTCGACGTGGAGGTCAACCATTGCTGTCCTATACGCCACTAGGCGTCGGAGGATCTAAGTCTAAGTAAGTAAGCCCTTCTAGGTTTCTAAGAGCACACCTTCCGCATAATTTGACCAGAAAAAATAGACAAATATGAGACACATCGCTCTTTACTTAGTCAGTGCTAATCTGTTGACTCTAAAAAAACACTACAATAATACATTTTTCTTTCTTTCTTCATCTATTGTTAATATTAAAATGCTCTTAATAAATAATTTTGGCTGTTTCTTCTTCTGCAATTGGATTCCAACAACAAGTACTTAACCCACTTCTTATTTCAAGTGTACTTGCTGCAACTAACTACAATGGAGTTGTTTTACTGTTGCTCTAGATTTGTACATCCCTTGACTTGACATAACTATAATCTTTTTTTCTTCTTCTTATTCTGTAAATAAATAGTTGAATGATTCAGACAAGACTTGGCGTTTTTTTTAGACAGTTAATAGGTATCATTATATGAAAAAGCTATTTTTGAGTTTCAAACCTGCGTAACAGCCAAACTGAGCTGTCGGATCATTTTGGAAAAAGATTCGCGTTTAGTACTTCACCAAACGAAATAACGTTAAAAGAAGGATATATTTAAAAAATAACTCGAAAAAGTATGATTTCAAATACCAATTTCCATTCGAGGGCACTTCATGTATTTCCAGCCCTCTTGCCTTCAGTTCTTTGTTCAACGATTCTATTTCTTGCTGCCGTTTGCCACTCAAGTTTATCAGACCTTGCTGGGCTATTTCTTCCTCTCTTCGTTTATTTTTCTCCATTTTACTTTCTCTTCGTTTTTGAGCTTTTGTCATTCGTTGTGTTGCTTCTTCATCGTCTGGTACAGGTTTTTTGTAGAATGATGGAACATCTACTGAAGTTTCATTGATCTAAAACACAAAATTATATTTCGACTCAAAGATAAATAAAAAATCGGTTGCTATAAACAAACACAACATAATATAAGTAACACTTTCCCAAGACTAATTCTTAGGTGGATGGGGAGAAGGGGGATTCTTCCTGCAGAGAAGCTTAAAACGGGGCATTTTTAGATCACAATTTTTTCAGGGGCTATTTTTTCTCTCCTTCTTGCTTTATTTTTTTTAAACTTACTTCATTTAAACTATCATTCTATTAAGTCCATTTTATTCTATCACACGGTCTAAAACGATGCAGGCAGTGAAAGCAGCATTAGATAGGTTAATAAGTAAAAAGTTATGAAAATATTCAGGAAAACTCTCCAAAGCCCAATGCCAAACAGCCAAATTTTATTGGGTGATCCTTTGGATCAAAATTAAAAGATGTGAGCAATACTCCGTATTCATCCCACCATGTGGGTGGGTATAACAGATTACAGTTTGTGGAGTCTTGTTGGAAAAAACGCATACTTCCATAAATCCAATTTCCTCCATTAGGGCCGTTTTTTCACTCATCAATGTGCCAAGATCTTACATCTTTTGTCAGAAAACGCTTAAAAGTGAAATCATTGAACAAAGATCTCACATCTTTTGTCGTTTTTGTGCAAACGTCTTTCATCATTCTGCTCTGATCATCGGTCTGAGAACAATGATGAATAGATCATCAAAGTTCTCTCATCATTGTTCTATATGGCAAAACAGTGGCGGTCTTCACACTTTTTGTTAACGTCAGTGAGCTGTAAGATCTTAGAACAAAGAAAAGTTAAAAAACTATAATCCTTGCAGAAAGATGTAAGATCTTAGTGGTAAAAAACGGGCCTATTATCTTTCTCTTCTTGTGCAACATTACCTATTTTCTTTTTGTCAGTTAGAAAAAAAAAACTTTCAGCGCAAGTTCACAATTGAAAAAAAGAAGAAAACAGTTTTGAATAATAAATTCTACAAATATTTCTTATAATTTGAAGAATCTCTTGCTCAAGAATTTTTTTTTAGTTAAATTGCCTCAGCACTCTGGACTAGAGAAAAATTACAAAAAAAACGTAAACGTTTTATGTTAAGTCTTTATTGACCTGTATTAAGTGACAACTACAAAAATGATCACGTGTTTTAGAATTGTTTACGTTGGAAACTTCTATTTTCCCCTCTAGGGGGATTCCAAATGTAAACTCTATAATTTCTTAACTAGAACATGCAAATAGAAAGCAGGACTGTGGAGTCAGAGTTTTCATATTTTTTTCTGAATGGAGTCAGAGTCGGTACATTAAAAATGTCCGTAGTCGGAGTTGGTTATAACTTATAACCGACTCCAAAGCCCTGATAGAAAATATACACGTAAGAGGTATTCTAATTATTCTTAGAAAAGAAGCAAATAACCCCTGGAAATCATTGCAGAGAAATACATCAAACCTAGCGATATAGACCACTAGAGGCAGCAGCTCTACTTAAAAAATACTAGTAGAAACTGCCTGCTTTACAAGCGTTGGAACAAGTAAAAAGACCCAACCACGGGATTTTTGTCACTGTGAATAAGTTCTGAGACAAAACTACGCGTAGCTAAGTAGGACAGAAAAAGAATTGCAAGACAACGTAAAAATGAGGGAAAACTTGGTTGCGGATGTCTCTTCATTTTTTCTCAGTCTTACGGTCGTTCAATACCATAAGGAATCACCCTGTCTCGTCCATTACAAGCTTTTTTAGTTTTTGTGCTCAACCTATTCATGATTATTTGGGCGGTCTTCCCATAAATTGTATAACTTAGATAAACGACAGAAAACTTTCTGTCGTTTATTTCTGTCGAATAAACGACAGAAAACTCAGAGCCAACATCTACTTTCCCAGAAATCTCAGAAAAAAACATTTAGCTTCTCCAGTTTTGTGCCAGAGATTTAATGAAACTTACATCGTTTGTAATTTCTTTTTTTTATTGAATGGAGTAGAACTTTCTTTTCAAAGTTCAGAAAAGGGCAGTCCCTAAAGTTATCCTAGCATACCTACTTGGAAAACATTAAAAAATCAGCTCAAAAGAAGACTCATTGAATAATTTGACAGCTTTTGAAGTTTCCTGTTCTGTCAAATGCCTTACTTAAATCTTTACGGAGACAGAATGCACATTATTTATGCTGTTCATACATTGATTAGACAAAGTTTTACTCAACAATTAGTAGGAGATTATAGATTCCATTTGTTTTAAGCTAGCCTCTCGTTCGCTTTTCGAACTGTTGACACACCTAAGATCCTTTACCACTTTATATCAAAATTACTTCGCCCTTTGTCTTTGAGACTGTCAGCCGACGCTGAGACTCGCAAAACGACATTTTTGGCATCGAACATCCTTAAGATTTCACTTATTTTTCTTTCGGAAAGAAAATATTTTCTACGGAGGACAGCTTGAGCTGGTGTTCCTTGGACGCTTCTCGTCATGAGTTTAAATTCCCATTTTGTCGTTTTTCTGTGGGCCACTTCACAGGCCTTTTTTCACTGTAAATAACTTCTGCGACAACAATGGCTAACCCCGACAATATAATGAAAACGTAGGACAACAAGAAAAAAGGAAAATTTGCAACCTTTGCAAAATTTAAAACTATCACTTCATGACAATTTTCTTAATTTTTTCACTGTCTAAGTTTTCCCTTATTTTTTTCTGTTCCCACCCTATGCTACTACGCTTGCTATAAATACAGCTTGAACTTGTAGCCTTCGCATGGTTGTTGTCATTGGGCAAAAATTTCCATTTTTTCTCTTTCTGTAGACCACTCCAAAGGCTTTTTTGCCACTATAAATAAGTTTTGAGACGACAGTGGCTAAGCATGACAACAAAAGAAACCGATGGACAAAGAGACAAGAGGAAAACTTGCAACCCGTACAACTATCACTGGTTGTCAGTTTTCTTCATTTTAGCTCTGCCCTAAGTTTTCACTTATTTTCTATCTGTTGCTAATTCACTTGCGAGCAAAAATACATATATTTTTTCGAAGACCACACTGCTTTTCTATGATGAACAAGTAAAAGTTCAAATAGGTATACGTCCAGTGTAAAACAGACACAAAAAAGATACAAAACCAGATACCAGGGCTGCCCACTTGATCGATCTTTTCATTACCCAAAGTAGCCTTTTCATCCTCACTTATTCCTAGCCTTAGTGACTTAGTCTTCTTAACATTAATTTTGAAACCTATTCTAGCACCCTGAGCTCACAAAACCTTTAAAAGTTCATTTATTTTGCTCAAACTTTCATCTAGGATGCTTAAATGATCAGCATAATCTGACAGAGGAGAGGGGGAGGAAGAGGACTTGGATTACTGGACTAGCAAAGGGCGAGGGGTATTCCTTATCTCATTTCCCTTCTCTTAAACAAAATTGGCAAGGAAGCTAACCTGACTTTTTTCCATTGCTTCTTCAAGCTGTTTCATCTCCAATACATGTTTGTCTTGAAGTTCCTTCTCAAGCTTAGCAATTTCGTCTTGCACTTCTTTCTTCTTTTTCTTATCACCTTTTGTGGCAGTTTTCTTTAAAGCTTGGACAGTAGCTAAAATAGAAGTCACTGAATTAGACATTGCCCCTCAACATTGGGTCTTAGAACTGGACAATATAATCACTGAAAAAAAACGAAAGGAAATTGAATGTCTTACCAAACTTGAATACAATTAAAGGTTAGGCTAGTCTAATACACTAGACAATGCTTCATATTAAACAAATATCTATGGACTTTAATCCGACTCACGTATTGTTTTGTTGTAACTTACATTGAGTATAAATTTTCTGATAATAAGTGCATAAGTCTGTATGTGATTCCACCCTGATTCAATAGGCATTATGACCTTCAGATACCAACATAATTTTTGCCTCTTGTCACATATCAAAAACTTTGCTTCTTCTTTCCCACTCCTCAACAACAACCTCCTCAACAATAATAACACAGAATGTTCAGGGTAAAAGCAATCTTGAAAACAAACCAAAAGCCCTATATTTGCAATTAAATAAATAAAAAAAAAAGTTTTCTCTACTGAAAGCAAGCAACATCAAAACTTAAAATCAACAGAAATTATTCTGTATATGAGGGGTGTGTCCCTTCCTAAACCTATTTACACTAAAGTCCTAAATTTATTTAAAAATGCATATCATTCAAATTCAATGGCCCTTTTTTGAGCAGCCTTTCTTAGAGAATTATGACAAAAAGTCAAAGTTTAGCATAAAGAGCAAGGTTTGAGGAAGGCACAGCCCCCCTCGTATACAAAATAATTTCTGTTTGTTTTAAGTTTTAATGTTGTTCATTACTTTCAGCTGAAATAACTAGTTTTTTTATTTAATTTCATGCATGGGGATGCCCTTTCATCAATCTTTGCTCTTAATGCTAAAGTCTCAAAGTTATTTAAAAATTCATACCATTCAAGTTTAACAGCCCTTTTGTTTGGGCAGTCTTCCTTAAAAAATTTATAAAAAGCCAAACTTTTGTGTGAAGAGTGAGGGTTGAGGAAGGGGCAGCCCCATCATACATGGAGTAATTTCTGTTTTTAAGTTTTGATGATGCTCCTTACTTTCTGATGAAAAACTTTTTTTTATAACATTATTTCTGACTGCTTTTCAAATGAAATCCCCTTCCCTTCCCAGTGTAAAATTTTACCCAGAAACTCTCCATCCCACAAAAAATTCTACTCATGGAAAAATCCCTCTGTAGAAAATGCCACCAAAATTTCTGCATAATGTCCAATATCAAAAACTATGTGTGAACAATTGCCAAATTGCATAGCTTACAGCTTTTGCTCCAGGGACTATGCAGGGTCATGTCATCCCCACAGGCATAGTTATTGGACCTTTCAACTATGCCAAATCAAATAGTTATCTCAAGATTTCAATCAGAGGTCTTTGGGTAAAAAAGGGCACGGAAGGGGGGCTAGTTGATCTTGAATCTTTTTGAACACTAAATAGGCACAAGAACTTTTTATTTCCAATCAAATGAGCCCTCTCTCAATCTTATTGGATGACAGCATCACTTTGATAACCCCTGGGAAAAACAAACAAATAAACATGCATCTGTGAACTTTCTTCAAGCAAACAAATTCAAAATTGTATATTTTTGTATATAGGAGCTAGAAACCCCTGCATTAGGGTTCTCTGATTTGCTGAATCTGACGGTGTGATGTCCATTAAGATCACTTGATGTTTTGGGGGTATTTCCCCCTTTTTCAAATATCAGGCAAATTTTCTTAGGCTTGTAGCTCTTGATGGGTAACATTAAACTTAATAAACTTTATAGGCCTATGTTTAGAGTAAACATAAAAATCTATTTCTTTTTATGTATTCATTGTTTTCAAGATTCAGTTTTTAGGGTTTTGGTTACTATTTAGCTGAGTTGCTCCTTGCTCACAGTTCATTACCATGAATTGTTTGACAAACAGCTCCTTGGTTCTACTACTCAAGCAAAGAGCCTCTGTCTGTTTAAGCAGATTCCAATCAGTCTTGAAAGGGGGTGATTTGTATTGCCCTGTCAACTGGGTTGGAGAGAATGTTTCATAATTTGAACATGCTGACTAATGCAGATGCTAAGACAAACTTGAACAGGCAAATCATTTGAATGAAAATGAATGCCCCAGATTTTGAGAACAAGACAGCTACAACTAAGTATTTTCCATGATGGTTATAGGCATTCTAACTCAAAAGGAAACTATATTGTCCTAAAATCACATTGCTCTATAGGCAACTGAAATTTGTTATAGGGACATTTGAGAGACATTTGAACAAACAACTATTCTTGTATTTAACCTACAAATTGCACCCTGAGGCCTATTAAGATCTTGGATGACTGTAGACTAATGATATTTTATGTCTCAAAAGAAGGAGTATATTTTCAGAAAGAGTACAAATGGATCCAAGCAGCAGTGAAAAAGAGTGGCTTTTCTAAGCTCTGGAAGTTACTGCCCTATGTCAATGAAACTTTCAGGAGTCAATGCTAGATTGCCAGGTTTAGGTGGATCAGTTTGTCAAGTATGTTGTCCAACCACACGGCATTGTGCATCACCAAGTCAGAAGTAGCACTGAAGTCAATGAGCACTTGGGCAGTCTCTTGCTGACGATCTGGCATTTCCGGGGTTGAAATATTGGGAAGCATGAAAAGGGTAGGCTACTCCACAAATCTACGAGGTCAAAAACCAATAACCAGAGGTTTAAAATACCGGCTTTTTTAGTGAAACCCTTCTCAGCCCCTTTAGCAACCAAGTAAAGAGTAAACCAAAAACAATTGGGTAAAAAAATTGTCCAGTGAGAGAAATTTCTGCTGAGAGCTGATTCAGAAACAGTAGATATTACTTCAATTAATCTTAAAAGAGTCCAAATCCCCTCCAAGATACTTATATCTTGAGTGCTCATATTTATCTCCTCTTTTTTTTATCTCAGGTTCAATGTGCTCATAGACTGAATTAGGGTAAAAATTTGAATTGATTCAATAGCTCAAAGACAAGAAGCTTTATAAGCTTCTTCTTTGCATATAACTCCTTCACCTTTGCCTATAACTCTAGTGATTGGGTCTCATTCACTCGCGCATGCCACACCTGGATCTCATGGTCCCTTAACCTCTCCCTGACCCTACTTGCAACTTCTCCTTCCTTTAATCCAATCCCCAGCCCACCATATCATAGCTCTGAAAATCCACAACCATCCAATATTCTTCTTTATTTGAGATGGCCATGTATCACTCATTGGGATCCTCAGAGCTTCTAAATATGCTGCTTTTTTTATCCTTACTCTGGTCGTACTCAGGATTTTCTCCCATAATCTTATCATCCCTACTAGCCTATCACTTCTTAAAGAAATCAAACCTAGATCTCCTCTCAATACTAAACTATTTGTTGAAGAATGTAGACCTAAACTATTTTAAAACACTAAAGCTGAATCTCCTCCATCCTCTCACCAGCTATGTATCCCCACACTTCAGATCCATAATGCATAGCCAATTCAATCTTTACCTGAAATATCTGCTTATGCATCTTCAGGTTCTGTATGTTTGCCAGTTGGCTAACAGTCACCACATAGGCGCAGGACTTTCCTTTAGCACGACTTAGCTTCAGTTACTTTCCAGACTTACCATATGACAAATACTTACATCCTAAATATGTTAACTCATCCCTACTTTCTAAATTTATTCCCTCCCATTTTACTCTATCCCTACTTGTAATCTTATCCCCTTTTCTAAAAACCATAACTACCAACGTCTTTACATTCAGGCTTAGTTGTTTCCTATCTATATAATCCTTAGTTCTATCCAACAAGAACTGTAAATCCTCTCTAGACTTCACTACTAGTGCCAGGTCATCTGTGAACATCAGCATACATAGTTCACAGATATCTAATGACACCATTGGGGCTCCTTGCTTCCTAAGAAAATCTGGCAAATCATTAATAAACAACAAAAATAGCCATGGAGACAGGGGGCAACCTTGTTTAACCCCCCCCCCTTTCTAGAACCCCCTTATATGAAATATATAGAAATTTCAGCAAGGTGAAAGACAATGAACAAATTTTAGATGTGTATTTAATGTAAAATTTTAGAATACATGCTTCCAGGTGTTTTCTTTTTTGTGATTTTGCATGTCTATGGAACCTTCTTTTTGGTTGATTGTGTTTGGTCTAGGTGATAGGATAGGTAAGTAGGGACAATACCTTGTTCAGGTACGTATCTGTGTAATTATTAAAGTAGGAAAACAATTTTGCTTCTCATCAAATAATTAGCTTACCTTTAACACATTATAGAGCTCACTTTGCTTTTTAATTAGGAAGAACTATTACACTGCCTGTGAAAGATCAGGTAAAGCAAACCTGACACAGTCATGTGACATTATAACTAAACTTCTGAAAACCATCGGATGTTTATCTTGATCAGGCAAAATCTTAACCCTTCTTAATTAAATACTTACCCTTCTGATATGTTAGTTATCTGCCTAGTTGGATAATATAAGACAGACTAGGACAAAATATTATCCATCTAGTTAAATGTTTATGCTATGCCTAAGTAAAATAATTCTTTGGCTAGCTGGACATTAAAACCAATTTGCTTAGAAAATTTACTTATCTGCCAAGTTGGAAATATATCAGGAATAAAATAAAGCATTATCCACCTAGTTGGATGTTTATGCTACACCTAAGCAAAATAATTATCTAGCTAGTTGAATATTACCACAAAATTAATTAGAGAATTTACTTACCAGCCTAGTTGGCTAATATAAGACATGCTAGGACAAAGTAGCCTATTATTGGTACTTCTGTATTATATAATGTTAAAAATACGGTTTTGGTCTTCATATGTAAGGTGATTGTATACAAATTAATATTTGTTACTCTAGTATTATACTAAAATACATTTTTTTTTGTAAAAACAAATGATTTTATATTAAAAATTGTCTATTTTAAATTAGGTTAAAAGACTTCTTTTTGGGAAAGACTACTTTTCTTTGGCATTCTGGAAAAATAAAGGTGGGTTTTTGGACCACTCCTATTTTACCACAACATAATGCAATGTGAAGGTAGGGTAGTAACAAGAGCCCCACCTTCCTGGTGAAATTTCCACCAATAATTTGTGAGCATAAATTAAAAATGTGGCATCGGTTTTGACAAGCAATTGAAAATAAAACAATCTATTTAACATTTGTGATTTACAGAATAAATATCAAGCAATAAAAGTTACATTTTTAGAATCAGAAGAGAATCAGCTTTCTGTTAATATGTGAATAAAACTGAAACACTGAAAGGATATATACATCAAAATGGAATAATTGGTATTTCTAAAAAGAGGTCTTTGTAAGTAAGTCAATAGAGTAATAATTTCAAGTGTTTTATCTTGAATAATTTTAACCATATTGATCCCAGTATAACCATATTGATCCATAGATTAGATTTTTAGCTATTTATTGATATATACAATACTTCTTGATTCCTCTTTGGTAACAAGGTGTGAGGGTTTTGGTTTTACATAGTTTTGCTCAATTAGATACTGGTTTTTTACCCTACAAGGTTTCTAAATACAGCAATTTCCTTTAATTTGGGCCATTAAACAGCTCTCTATGATGTTCTAGTGCCCCACTAATCAGGGGCAGATCCAGAATTTTTTAAGGGGGGGGGGGTGCAAAATAGGTTGATCTGATAAGCTTGCATCAGGAGCAAGTTTAATCAATGCAAACTTACATTAATTAAGTAAACTATACTACTTTAGACTACGTTAGGGGGGGGATGTGCCTCTCCCCTGGATCTGCCATTGTCACTTGTGGTGGAAGAAAAAGACAAAAAAATGCCATATATACAGAATATTGTAGGCTAGTTCAAGCAAGCTATCCTGTTTTTTAAGTCAATAGACAATATACAATTCTAGGCTACTCTTGTCTTCAAGCAGATGAACTGGAGATCACAGGGAATTTCAACAAGAAATGAAAAAGAGGAAAAATATACTTTCATTGAGCAAATTCAGATCAAAAATACTAGTTCACATGACTAAAAGACTCCTTTAGTAAAATTCTACTTTAGCAACTTTTGGTTATCTTAGAAAGGGGTTAGGTTAGGAAAATGAAACTTTCAGGGATGGGTCTACAGGCAAAAGTTTGTCCTGGGAAGGTATTTTGAGGTACCTACTTCCACTCCTACTCCCTCTAGAGGGTCCTGACCTTTGATGACCTTTGAAAATCTTTGTGTTATAAAAGTGAAACTTTGCAAAATAGATCTTCTGCTTAAATGAAGTACAACAAAATTGTTTTTAGCTTCACAGCTTTGCTCAATCCCAGTTTATAAAGTTTTAAAGATATGCAAATATATTTGCTAAATTTTGAAAAAAAAAACATTCATATGGCTTAAAACTCTACTCAAATGACAGGAATTGCGTTTACAGAACTAAACCTAAAGAAAAAGAAACTGATCATTGAAAATAAAGCTAAAAATGCTGTTTTGTCACAACTTCAATAGATATAGATCTGTCTTTTAGGCAAATTTCAGGACCATCTAGAGGTAGAAACGATAGAGGTGAAGACTTCTAAACACCTTCCTGGGACAAACTTTAGCCTCTAGGCCCATCCCTGAAAGCTTTATTTTCATAACCTAACTCCTTTCAAAGATAGCCTAGTGAAAAGTAGGCTAGCTAAACTAGAATTTTACCCAAGACTCATCAAGCTCACATCCTCATGAAGATTGGCCCTAAGTATTGGCCGGGTATGGCGTTTTTATAGAAGGCGTTGTCGTAGAAACTTCAAAACAGGCTCATTAGACTGGAAATTCAAAGGGCTAGTACACTTTTTAATAGTCGAAAGTGATTGGAGGGCAACTAGCCTCCTCCCCCCATGCCCATCATTCCCCCAAACACATCCAATCAAAAATCTTAAATAGCCATTTTGTTCAGCATAGTTGATTTCCAAATAGAAATTATGTTTTTGAGGAGGACACTCCCTCAGAGCCCTCAGGGCAAGGGTTGTAAGTTATGCCCTGGGGGCATATAAGGTTTTTATAAAACGCGTTGTCATAGAAACTTGAAAATAGGCCCATTCGATTGGAAATTCAAAGGGCTAATGTCCTTTTTAATAGTCAAAAGTGATTGGAGGGCAACTAGCCCCCCCCCGTCATTCCCCCAAACACATCCAATCAAAATTTTGAGATAGCCATTTTGTTCAGCGTATTTGTTTTCCAGATAGAAAATATATTTTTGAGGAGGACACTCCCTCACAACCCCCAGGGCAAGGATTTTAAGTTATGGCCTGGGGGCATATAAGGTTTTTATAGAAGGCGTTGTTGTAGAAACTTCAAAACAGGCTCATTCAAATGGAAATTTAGAGTGCTAGTGCCCTTTTTAATAGTCAAAAGTGATTGGAGGGCAACTAGCCCCCCCTCCCCCATGCCCATCATTCCCCCAAACACATCCAATCAAAATTTTGAGATAGCCATTTTGTTCAGCATACTTGATTTCCAGATAAAAAATATGTTTTTGAGGAGAACACTCCCCCACAACCATCAGGGCAAGTGTTTCAAGTTATGCCCAGGAGGCATATAAGGTTCTTATTGAAGGAGTTGTTGTAGAAACTTCAAAACAGGCTTATTCAATTGGAAATTCAAAGGGATAGTACCCTTTTTAATAGTCAAAAGTGATTGGAGGGCAACTAGCTTCCCTCCCATACCCATTATTCCCCTAAACACATCCAATCAAACTTTTGAGATAGCCATTTTGTTCAGTGTAGTTGATTTCCAGATAGAAAATATATGAGGAGGACACCCCCCCCCCCCAAACCACAGGGCAAGGGTTTTAAATTATGCCCTGGGGGCATACAAGGTTTTTATAGAAGGTGTTGTTGTAGAAACTTCAAAAAAGGCTCATTCAAAATGTGTTTGAGGAGGACACTCCCCCACAGCCCTCAGACACTCCCCCTCCCAACCCTCAGGACAAGGGTTTCAAGTTATGCCCTGGGGGCATATAAGGTTTTTAAAGAAGGCATTGTTGTAGAAACTTCAAAAAAACTCATTCAATTGGAAATTCAAAGGGCTAGTGCCCTTTTTAATAGTTGAAAGTGATTTGAGGGCAACTAGACCCCCCCCACACCCATCCTTCCCCCAAACACATCCAATAAAAATTTTGAGATAGCTATTTTGTTCAGCATAGTTGATTTCCAGATAGAAAACATACTTTTCAGGAGGACACTCCTGTGTTTTCCTTAAAAATATGGACAACTCCATTAAACAAAAAAAGAGCAAAAACAAAATCAAATAATCTACCAAGGATGAAACTACCACAAATCAGCATCAATAAATAAATGAAACCCAAAATGAACAGAAATTACAATAAATAACCAAGTCAAACTCAAAACAAGCAGAAATTAACATAAGTTGCGTGCAAAACCCCTATGCCTTCCTAAGGCCAGAACATCATTACCTTAAATTACCTTAAATCGCAGCTTGGAGCAAATTTAAGGATTTTCCATCCTTGTAATGCTTGGTGATGACATCTAATGTTTTTTTTTTGTTTGTCGTGATTCGCTTGCTACATTTGGGTTGTAGACTCAGCAGCTTCCCAGGTGTAGAGGAACTCCTGCTGTTGCCAATCTTTGTCAAGTCTTCGCTTGAAGGCAATCGTCGAGTCTGCAGACACCATATCTTCAGAGAGCTGATTCCACAAGTTGGTTATTTGTTGGCTGAAGAAATGGCTTCTCTCTTGGATAGAAGAGTGCTTCTTGAAAATTTTCATTGAATGTCCTCTTGTCAAAAGGTATTCTGGGGGAGCAAGGAGACCAGGAAGAGTATTTTTTGAAATGACTTTGTGGGTTAGAATCATGTTGCCTCACTTCCTCTGGTATGTGAGAGTAGGGAGCTTCATATGATGCAAATGCTCTTTGTATGGCACTTGTTTGATAATTTGCACTTTACTGAAAAAAATACAAATGAATTTGCATTGTCAGTTCAATATACATATACTGATATTTAGTAATCAAAATGTTAATATTATTTGATTTATTAAAGTTATAAAAGTAAAAACATTTGGTAAATTTCTACCAAATCATATTATTGAGTTAGGAATAAAGTGAATACACCATTCGATGCCTTTTTTTATGCTGATTACAAATATAGGCTAGTAATCATTTCTATCGGAAATGGATTTCCCTTATATATGCCAATTCAGGGTTAGGTTGTATAAATATATACCCTGAATTGGCATATATAGGGGGGGGGGGGGGAGCTAAAATTCATTTCCGATAGAAATGATTACTGTATTCGTAATCAGCATAAAAAAGGCATCGAATGGTATATTCACTTTATGCGTAAGTCAATAATATGATTTGGTAGAAATTTACCAAATATTTATTTTTTTTCAGTAAAGTGCAAATTTTGTTCTGGCCTTGGGAAGGCATAGGGGGTTTGCACCCAACTTATGTTAATTTCGGCTGGTTTGAGTTTGATTTAGTTATTTATTGTAATTTCTGTTCATTTTGGGTTTCATTTATTTAGGCCTATTGATGCTGATTTGTGATAGTTTCATGCTTGGTAGATTATTTGATTTTATTTTTGTTCTTTTTTTGTTTAATGGAGTTCTTTACTTTTCTTGGAAAAACTTAGGTAAAATTCTACTTTAGTTACTTTTGGCTATCTTGGAAAGGGGTTGGGTTAGGAAAATAAAACTTTCAGGGATGGATCTACATGCTAAGGTACGTCCCGGGACGGTACTTTGAAGTACGTACCTCCACTCCTCCCCCTCTATTTAATGGTAAATTATTGCACATTACTAGTTGTTTTAACTCATATTTCATCCTATATTACTATCATAATTATAAATCACTGCTTACCTTACACAACTTCAGCTTTTAACCTTGTTCATTAAAATATATTCCAAAATCCTATTTCAATCCTAAACCATTTAATTTCCTATCCTTGCTGACTATTTTATGGTATAATAAAACCAGGTTTGTTGTGATGTCAAGACTTTGCTTATCAGAAACCCTTACCCTTGAGGGTAGCAGGCACATGCCAAACACCTCTGTGTTGATAAGACCATTTAAACTGTATTAATTAGGGAAAGGATTTGACAAGAGAGACCAGTAAAAATAACCTAATCGTTTTTAAGGACAAATTATGTCATGGGAAGATGTTTTTGAAATCCCTCTTCCACCCAAACTCAAAATTTTCTAAAATTCTACTTTAGAAGCTTTTAAAGTATTTCTAAAGTACTAAAAGATAGAGTGCTAAAAACATCAGAATCAACTTCAGAGGAGACGTTATGTCACGGGAAGAGGTTTTTAAAATCCCCCTTCCCCCCAAACTCAAAATTTTCCAAATTTCTACTTTAGAAGCTTTTAAAATATTTCTAAAGCACTAATAGATAGAGTGCTAAAAACATCAGAATCAACTTCAGAGAACACGTTATATCACGGGAAGAGGTTATTGAAATCCCCCTTCCCCCCAAACTCAAAATTGTCCAAAATTCTACTTTAGAAGCTTTTTAAATATTTCTAAAGCACTAACAGATAGAGTGCTAAAAAAAGCAGAATCAACTTCAGAGGACAAATTATTTGAAGGGAAGATGTTTTTGAAATCCCCCTTCCCCCCAAACTCAAAATTTTCCAAAATTCTACTTAAGAAGCTTTTTTAATTATTTATAAAGCGCTAAGACATAGAACGCTACAAACACAAGAATCGACTTTAGAGGACAATTTATGTCATGGGAAGATGTTTTTGAAATCCCCCTTCCCCCCAAACTCAAAATTTTCCAAAATTCTACTTTAGAAGCTTTTAAAATATTTCTAAAGAACTAATAGATAGAGCACTACAAATATCAGAATCAACTTCAGAGGACAAATTATGTTACGGGAAGATGTTTTGGAATCCCCCTTCCCCCCAAACTCAAAATTTTCCAAAATTCTACTTTAGAGGCTTTTTAAATATTTCTAAAGCATTAATAGATAGAGTGCTAAAAACATCAGAATCGACTTCAGAGGACACGTTATATCACGGGAAGATGTTTTTAAAATCCCCCTTCCCCCCAAACTAAAAAATTTCAAAAATTGTACTTTAGAAGCTTTTTTAAATATTTCTAAAGCACTAATAGATAGAGCACTACAATTTTCAGAATCGACTTCAGAGGACACGTTATATCACGGGAAGAGGGTTTTAAAATCCCCCTTCCCCCCTAACTTAAAATTTTCCAAAATTTTATTTTAAAATTTTTTTAAATATTTCTAAAGCGCTAATAGACAGAGCGCTAGAAACATTGGACTCGACTTCAGGGGATACGTTATATCACGGGAAGAGTTTTTTAAAACCCCCTGCCCCCCTAACTCAAAAATTTCCAAAATTATACTTTAGAAGCTTTTTAAATATTTCTAAAGCACTAATAGATAGAGTGCTAAAAACATCAGAATCCACTTCAGAGGACATATTATATCACGGGAAGATGTTTTTAAAATCCCCCTTCCCCCCAAACTCAAAACTTTCCAAAATTTTACTTTAGAAGCTTTTTTAAATATTTCTAAAGCACTAATAGAGCGCTACAAGTTTCAGAATCGACTTCAGAGGACACGTTATATCACGGGAAGAGGGTTTTAAAATCCCCCTTCCCCCCTAACTCAAAATATTACAAAATTTTATTTTAAAAGCTTTTTAAATATTTCTAAAGCACTAATAGATATAGTGCTAAAACATTCAAAATCGACTTCAGATGACACGTTATATCACGGGAAGATGTTTTTAAAATCCCCCTTCCCCCCAAACTCAAAATTTTCCAAAATTCTACTTAAGAAACTTTTTTTAAAATTTCTAAAGCGCTAAGACATAGAACGCTACAAACAGCACAATCGACTTTAGAGGACAATTTGTGTCATGGGAAGATGTTTTTGAAATCCCCCTTCCCCCAAAACTCAAAATTTCCCAAAATTCTAGTTTAGAAGCTTTTCAAATATTTCTAAGGCACTAATAGATAGAGTGCTAAAAACATTAGAATCGACTTCAGAGGACATGTTATATCACGGGAAGAGGTTTTTAAAATCCCCCTTCCCCCCTAACTCAAAATTTTTCAAAATTTTATTTTAGAAGCTTTTTTAATATTTCTAAAGCACTAATAGATAGAGTGCTAAAAACATCAGAATCGACTTCAGAGGACACTTTATATCATGGGAAGAGGTTTTTAAAATCCCCCTTCCCCCCAAACTCAAAATTTTCCAAAATTCTACTTTAGAAGCTTTTTAAATATTTCTAAAGCACTAATAGATAGAGCGCTACAAATATAAAAATCGACTTCAGAGGACAAATTATGTTATGGGAAGATGTTTTTGAAATCCTCCTTCCCCACAAACTCAAAATTTCCCAAAATTCTACTTTAGAAGCTTTTCAAATATTTCTAAGGCACTAATAGACAGAGTGCTAAAAACATTAGAATCGACTTCAGAGGACATTTTATATCACGAGAAGAGGTTTTTAAAATCCCCCTTCCCCCCTAACTCAAAATTTTTAAAAATTTTATTTTAGAAGCTTTTTAGATATTTCTAAAGCACTAATAGATATAGTGCTAAAAAAATCAGAATCGACTTCAGAGGACACGTTATATCATGGGAAGAGGTTTTTAAAATCCCCCTTCCCCCCAGAGTGAAAATTTTACAAAATTCTACTTTAGAAGCTTTTTAAATATTTCTAAAGCACTAATAGATAGAGCGCTACAAATATAAAAATCGACTTCAGAGGACAAATTATGTTATGGGAAGATGTTTTTGAAATCCTCCTTCCCCACAAACTCAAAATTTCCCAAAATTCTAATTTAGAAGCTTTTCAAATATTTCTAAGGCACTAATAGATAGAGCGCTACAAATATACGAATCGACTTCAGAGGACAAATTATGTGATGGGAAGATGTTTTTTAAATCCTCCTTCCCCCCAAACTCAAAATTTTCCAAAATTCTACATTAGAAGCTTTTTAAATATTTCTAAAGCACTAATAGATAGAGTGCTAAAAACATAAGAATCGACTTCAGAGGACATGTTATATCACGGTAAGATGTTCTGTAAATCCTCCTTCCCCCCAAACTCAAAATTTTCCAAAATTCTACTTTAGAAGCTTATTAAATATTTGTAAAGCGCTAAGACATAGAGCGCTACAAACATCAGAATCGACTTTAGAGGACAATTTATGTCACGGGAAGATCTTTTTGAAATCCCCCTTCCCCCCAAACTCAAAATATTCCAAAATTGTTATTTTATAAACTTTTTTAAATATCTATAAAGTGCTAAGACATAGAGCGTTACAAACATCAGAATCAACTTCAGGGGACAATTTATGTCATGGGACGATGTTTTTGAAATCCCCCTTCCCCCGAAACTCAAAATTTTCCAAAATTGTTACTTTAGAAACTTGTTTAAATATTTCTAAAGCGCTAAGACATAGAGCATTACAAACATCAGAATCAACTTCAGAAGACAATTTATGTCATGGGAAGATATTTTTGAAATCCCCCCAAATTCAAAATTTTCCAAAATTCTACTTTAGAAGCTTTTAAAATATTTCTAAACCACTAATAGATAGAGCGCTACAAATATAAGAATCGACTTCTGAGGACAACTTTTGTTATGGAAAGATGTTTTTGAAATCCCCCTTCCCCCCAAAACTCAAATTTGTCCAAAATTTTACTTTAAAAGCTTTTTAAATATTTCTAAAGCACTAATAGATAGAGCTCTAAAACCATCAGAATTGACTTCAGAGGACACGTTATATCACGGGAAGAGGTTTTTTAAATCCCCCTTCCCCCCAAACTCAAAATTTTCCAAAATTCTACTTCAGAAGCTTTTTAAATATTTCTAAAGCATTAATAGATAGAGTGCTTAAAACATCAGAATCAACTTCAGAGGACACATTATATCACGGGAAGATGTTTTTTAAATCCCCCTTCTCCCCAAACTCAAAAATTTCCAAAATTATACTTTAGAAGTTTTTTTAAATATTTCTAAAGCACTAATAGATAGAGCGCTACAAGTTTCAGAATTGACTTCAGAGGACACGTTATATCACGGTAAGAGGGTTTTAAAATCCCCTTTCCCCCCTAGCTAAAAATTTTCCAAAATTTTATTTTAAAAGCTTTTTAAATATTTCTAAAGCACTAATAGATAGAGTGATAAAAACATCAGAATAGACTTCAGAGGACACATTATATCACGGGAAGATGTTTTTAATATCCCCCTTCCACCCAAACTCAAAATTTTCCAAAATTCTACTTTAGAAGCTTTTTTTAAAAGTTCTAAAGCGCTAAGACATAGAACGCTACAAACAGCAGAATCGACTTTAGAGGACAATTTGTGTCATGGGAAGATGTTTTTGAAATCCCCCTTCCCCCCAAACTCAAAATTTACCAAAATTCTACTTTAGAAGCTTTTCAAATATTTCTAAGGCACTAATAGATAGAGTGCTAAAAACATTAGAATCGACTTCAGAGGACATGTTATATCACGGGAAGAGGTTTTTAAAATCCCCCTTCTCCCCCAACTCAAAATTTTATTTTAGAAGCTTTTCAAATATTTCTAAAGCACTAATAGATAGAGCGCTACAAACATCAGAATCAACTTCAGAGGACACGTTATATCATGGGAAGAGGTTTTTAAAATCCCCCTTCCCCCAAACTCAAAATTTTCCAAAATTCTACTTTAGAAGCTTTTTAAATATTTCTAAAGCAATAATAGATAGAGCGCTACAAATATAAGAATCGACTTCAGAGGACAAATTATGTTATGGGAAGATGTTTTTGTAATCCTCCTTCCCCCCAAACTCAAAATTTTCCAAAATTCTACTTTAGAAGCTTTTTAAATATTTCTAAAGCACTAATAGATAGAGCGCTACAAATATACGAATCGACTTCAGAGGACAAATTATGTAATGGGAAGATGTTTTTGAAATCCCCCTTCCCCCCAAACTCAAAATTTTCCAAAATTCTACATTAGAAGCTTTTTAAATATTTCTAAAGCACTAATTGATAGAGTGCTAAAAACATCAGAATCGACTTCAGAGGACACGTTATTTCACGGAAAGAGGTTTTGAAAATCCCCCTTCCTCCCAAACTCAAAATTTTCCAAAATTCTACTTTAGAAGCTTATCAAATATTTGTAAAGCGCTAAGACATAGAGCGCTACGAACATCAGAATCGACTTTAGATGAAAATTTATGTCATGGGAAGATCTTTTTGAAATCCCCCTTCCCCCCAAACTCAAAATTTTCCAAAATTGTTACTTTAGAAACTTGTTTAAATATCTCTAAAGCGCTAAGACATAGAGCGTTACAAACATCAGAATCAACTTTAGGTGATAAATTATGTCATGGGAAGATCTTTTTGAAATCCCCCGTCCCCCCAAACTCCAAAATTTCCGAAATTGTTACTTTAGAAACTTGTTTAAATACTTCTAAAGCACTCAGACATAGAGCATTACAAACATCAGAATCAACTTTAGAAGACAATTTATGTCATGGGAAGATGTTTTTGAAATCCCCCCAAACTCAAAAATTTCCAAAATTCTACTTTAGAAGCTTTTTAAATATTTCTAAAGCACTAATAGATAGAGTGCTACAAATATAAGAATCAACTTCAGAGGACAAATTATGTTATGGGAATATGTTATTCAATTCCCCCTTCCCCCCACACTCAAAATTTTCCGAAATTATTCTTTAGAAGATTTTAAAATATTTATAAGGCACAAATAGATATGGCGCTACAAAAATCAGAATCTACTTCAAGGACACAGTATGTTATGGGAAGATGTTTCTGAAATGCCCCTTCCCCCCAAACTCAAAATTTTCCAAAAATCTACTTTAGAAGCTTTTTAAATATTTCTAAAGCACTAATAGATAGAGTGCTAAAAACATCAGAATCAACTTCAGAGGACACGTTATATCACGGGAAGAGGTTCTTAAAATCCTCCTTCCCCCCAAACTCAAAATTTTCCAAAATTCTACTTTAGAAGCTTTTCAAATATTTCTAAAGCACTAATAGATAGAGTGCTAAAAACATCAGAATCGACTTCAGAGGACACGTTATATCATGGGAAGAGGTTTTTAAAATCCTCCTTCCCCCAAACTCAAAATTTTCCAAAATTCTACTTTAGAAGCTTTTTTAAATATTTCTAAAGCGCTAAGACATAGAATGCTACAAACATCAGAATCGACTTTAGAGGACAATTCATGTCATGGGAAGATGTTTTTGAAATCCCCCTTCACCCCAAACTCAAAATTTTCCAGAATTCTACTTCAGATGCTATAGAACGCTAAAAACATCAGAATCGACTTTAGAAGACAATTTGTGTCATGGGAAGATGTTTTTGAAATCTTCCTTTCCCCCAAACTCAAAATTTTCCAAAGTTTTACAGAATAAGCTTTTTAAATATTTCTAAAGCACTAATAGATAGAGTGCTAAAAATATAAGAATCCACTTCAGACGACAAATTATGTTATAGTATATCTATTAGTGCTTTAGAAATATTTAAAAAGCTTCTAAAGTAGAATTTTGGAAAATTTTGAGTTTGGGGGGACGGGGGATTTCAAAAACATTTTCGCATGACAAAAATTGTCCTCTAAAGTCAATTCTGCTGTTTGTAGCGTTCTATGTCTTAGCGCTTTAGAAATATTTAAAAAAGCTTCTGAAGTAGAATTTTGGAAAATTTTGAGTTTGGGGGGAAGGGGGATTTCAAAAGCATATTCCCATAACATAATTTATTCTCTGAAGTCGATACTGGTTTTTGTAGCACTCTATGTATTAGTGCTTTAGAAATATGTAAAAAGCTTCTAAAGTAGAAATTTTGGAAAATTTTGAGTTTGGGGGGAAGGGGGATTTCAAAAACCTCGTCCTGTAATATAATATGTTCTCTGAAGTAGATTCTGATGTTTTTAGCACTCTATCTTTTAATGCTTTAGAAATAATTTAAAATCTTATAAAGTAAAATTTTGGAAAATTTTGAGTTTGGGGGGAAGGGGGATTTTAAAAACCTCTTCCCATGATATAACGTGTCCTCTGAAGTTGATTCTGATGTTTTTAGCACTCTATCTTTTAGTGCTTTAGAAATATTTTAAAAGCTTCTAAAGTAGAATTTTAGAAAATTTTGAGTTTGGGTGGAAGGGGGATTTCAAAAACATCTTCCTATGACATAATTTGTCCTCTAAAAACAATTTGGTTATTTTTACAAGTCTCTCTTGTCAAATCCTTTCCCTAATTAATACATTTTAAATGGTCTTATCAACACAGAGGTGTTTGGCATGTGTCTGCTACCCTCAAGGGTAAGGGTTTCTGATAAGCAAAGTCTCGACATCACAACAAACCTGGTTTTATTATACCATAAAAATAGTCAGCAAGGATAGGAAATTAAATGGTTTAGGATTGAAATAGAATTTTGGAATATATTTTAATGAACAAGGTTAAAAGCTGAAGTTGTGTAAGGTAAGCAGTGATTTATAATTATGATAGCAATATAGGATGAAATATGAGTTAAAACAACTAGTAATGTGCAGTAATTTAGCATTATATAGAGGGGGGAGGAGTGGAGGTAAGTACTTCAAAGTACCTTCCTATGACATACCTTAGCATGTACATCCATCCCTGAAAGTTTCATTTTCCTAACCCAACCCCTTTCCAAGATAGCCAAAAGTAACTAAAGTAGAATTTTACCAAAACTTATTTTGTACACAAATTTTTTTTAATTAGTTTAACAAAATGTCAATAGCCTATATAATCAAATTAAGGTAGGCCTTAATAGGTTTTAATAAAACCAGAACAAATAAAATCTGGATAGTTAATTTTAGTATTTGTCTGGAACCCTTTTTTAAGCTACCTTGAAGAGTCTTTTTCTCTTGGCGATGTCTAGAAAGCAATTCATCATCTTCATCCATAGCTAGTCTATTTCGTGTTGACTGGTTTTATAAGGTTTAAATCATCCGCGGAAATAAAATACAGGATTGCCAATAAATATAATTTCCAAACGCATAAAAATACAAATCTTGATTGGAAAATCTCTTTTCAAGGCAGGTGGCTTTATTTTGCTACCAAGAGCCAGTGGCGGATCCAGAGGGTGAAGGGATGCTCAACCCCTTAAAATTATCTAAAGTAGTGCAATTTACTTAATTAAAGCAAGTTTACGTTACTGAAACTTGCTCCTAACGCCAGTTTACCGGATCAACCTATTGTACCGGGAGTAAAACACGATATATTTGAAATACCAAAATAAAGTTCCTTCTTTAATTCGGACTCCTATAATTAAGCTAAATCTAGTTTCAAAAATGAAAAAGTCTTTAATCAGCAAAGAAAAGAAATTGCAGTCTTTGGATTTCGCTAAGACAGTGAGCAATAAGAAAAGTGCTACGCACAATATTTTTAAGGAAGTTTAAACGATAAGAACCGTGTGAACGCCTAAATCATCAAAAATATTTAAGACGTCTTATTGGACGAGGGTTCGCGTCCTTGGGGCCCGTGAGCCAATGGCAGGCAGTCCCTAGAGCGCAGGACGAAAGAACTGCGTTTGGGAGTGGGGTAAATGTGTTTTTTAATTTTTAATGTTAAGTTGGATCTAAAAGAGTTCGTACCGCAAATAATCTCGGTCACCATTTATTGTCTTTGAAGTGACCCATTGCTGTACAACTAAGCATGTAAGTTTAATAAATCTATTGTCTTTTCATAAGTGTTCGTTTCTCTTGTATGTCTGAGTCTAGTCCGATAATAGGTAACTAGTTCGCCAGTCTCCAAGGTAAATGCTCCCAAAGGAATCTGATCTCCAAGTGGCGCTATAGGAGAAATCTCTATCGCCACGAGCAAACCTTTGCTATTACTACAAACAATTGACCCTTCAATGGTACAAATACTTTATTATTTAGTAATATACGGCACTACTACATTGCATTTATTACTAACACTAAAAAAATTACTAATTATACACTTGCTTATACTTTTTAAAAACTGAATACTATTTTTTTTTTTTAATTTTTTTTTCTCATTTTACAATTATTCATTGAGCCTTTTATCCATTTTTTATATTTTACCCAACTCTTTGTGGGGCTACGAATTTATTTATAATAGCCAAAGTTCAAGCAAAGTTGCTCGAAGTTTTCCTAATTTGAGAGCAGCTAAAAGCGAAGTCCATTTACCGTCCTCCAATGACAAAGCCATTTCTGTTACAATATACAATATTTCAATATTTTTTTTTTTTGCGTTTATATAAAATTAAAACAAATTTATTATTTTACTTAAACTATTTTGGGGTAGGCTATTATATCTTATGAGATATATAAAGGGTTTCCTATCGTAGCCTAGCGGTTATAGGCCTAATCAATTTTCTTATATGTCTGTATCTCTCCGAAAATCAAATTTGAATTACAAAGTTTAAATGGCCTAACTAGTTCGCAGTTTTCCTCCAATTTCCGACACGCGCCATTTGTACCATTGAAGGAACAATTGTAGTAATAGCAAAGGTTTGCTCGTGGCGATAGAGATTTCTCCTATAGCGCCACTTGGAGATCAGATTCCTTAGGGAGCATTTACCTTGGAGACTGGCGAACTAGTTACCTATTATCGGACTAGACTCAGACATACAAGAGAAACGAACACTTATGAAAAGACAATAGATTTATTAAACTTACATGCTTAGTTGTACAGCAATGGGTCACTTCAAAGACAATAAATGGTGACCGAGATTATTTGCGGTACGAACTCTTTTAGATCCAACTTAACATTAAAATTAAAAAACACATTTACCCCACTCCCAAACGCAGTTCTTTCGTCCTGTGCTCGAGGGGCTGCTTGCCATTGGCTCACTATCCCCAAGAACGCGAACCCTCGTCCAATACTCCGTCTTAACGATTTTTGATGATTAAGGCTTTCACACGTTTCTGATCGTTTGGACTTCCGTGAAAATATTGTGCTTAGCACTTTTCTTCTTGCTCACTGTCTTAGCGAAATCCAAAGATTGAAGGATCTTTTCTTTGCTGATTAAAGACTTATTCATTTTTGAAACTATATTTAGATTAATTATGGGAGTCCGAATTAAAGAAGGAACTTTATTTTGGTATTTCAAATATATCGTGTTTTACTCCCGGTACATGCGCCCTTTTAGGGGGTTTGCGCCCCCTAAAAAAAATCCTTCATCCGCCAGTGTCAAGAGCAGCACTTAAAGGTGGGGGGGGGCAGCCACAAATTAATGAATTAAACAAAGTGCCTATACTTATGGTGTATGTCAGGTTCTGCCAAGGTGTGCCTTAATTTGTTTTCAGTTTGTCATGGATTTGGATGTATTTTAAGATAGTTTGAAGGAAAATGTAAGTTAAGATTGCATTTTTATTTAGAAAAATCTAAATAAATATCTCCATGAGTTAGTTCTTCTAAATAATTAAAAACTAACATTAAGCTGATATAAGACACAATATACTAGATTCTTTTGCAAGATGTAAACATAACCAGTTTAGGAACATGGTTAACATGGGAGCTAAATTTTTTCCACTTTTTTGCTTTCCCTATAAGGTAATCCAAAATTTCCCAAGAAGTCGGGTCAAGAATTGGTCTTCAGAAATTCATAAGATCAGAAACAGTTTTGGAACAGTTTGGAACAGAAACAGTTTTGGTAAAATAGGGTAGGAAACGTCTTCGTCAGCATAAAATTCGTCAAAAATTATAATGAAAATTTGTTAACTCTGTTTTTGAGATTTACAAAACACTTCCCAAAATTAAACACTTACTGATCAAAATCTAAACATGCGTCACTTATTATAAAACAAAGACGTCTCCAATCTGTATTTAACTCTCAAGATCAAAATCAAGAAAGCACTCTTTAAACGTCATAAACAGAGTAACAATTGACTTTAGTCGCCAAGAATTTGCAATGCATGGAGAAAGACTTGACACTATATCCAATAAAGAGTCTTTTGAGTTTATGAACAATTTTATCTCGGTTTGGAGCTTGATATAAAATGCTAAACAGTTTTTTTTACCTCCCTTTTCAATGTTTTGAAGCTCTTATAGTTGAAATTTTGCTCCAGAATACATATCTTCTATACTCTTGAAATTTCAATGTTCTGAAAAATCCATTGAAAATGGACAAGCTTTTTCAGGCTTCAGTTGACTTACATTAATTGAACTGGCTCCCATTTTTTTTTTAAAAGGGATGAAACACTAAACTTTATTTTATGAACCTTTGCGTCCGCACTCTGAAATTTGACGTTTAGTCTGTTAAAAATGGGCAAAACACATTTAAGAAACATCTGAAACAATTTTAGCTTTATATTGATCAAGCCGCCCTCACACCCTTTTCTTTAAGAATGGTATCTTAAAAATCTTAGTCAGTACAACCTGTTCAATTGAGCAATCGGCAATGTTTCAAACACCATTCATCTTTTCCCCCACGGGTAGAGTAGTCGATGCTCTGAAACCTGGAGAATATGCTGTAATTTTTTCGGCTCTGCTTGTCGTTTCGCACTTCCTGAATTTAGGCAAGCTAGGGTAAATTGTGTTTAATTAAAGTGGCCAGGTAAGTTTGTTTGCCAAGTATTGCAACGGCATAGTCCTGAAGCTAAGTTTTATCAGAGTCGGGATTGCAGAAACCCATATTAACAAAAAAAGCGTCATCACGAGATTCAACAGAGCAATGAAATATATTAATAACAGTAATATCTGGGACCCTCAGAGGGGGGTAGGGGGATACAATGTCAAAAAAGTTACAATGATACTTGGAAGTAACCTAGCGCAAGATAAGGAAATTTTCCAATCCCCCTTAATGCTTAAGTATAGCCTAGGTTATAATCCAAAATTGGTTAATTTTGACAGTTTTAATTATTGCGTCAGTATCAGCTGCTCATAATCACAGTTGCGGTGGTAGCTAGAAACCTAGTAAGAGATGATCACGTCCAACAGTAAGAACTATAATAACCCTTAACTCTTAAAAATAGAGTCAGATCAATAAACGAAGTAAACAGTTAGAAACACCTTGTCATATACACCTACATAGGAAAATTACCATTCCTTGGCTGGGAAAGTGGCTGAAACCACTACATTCTGCATAAACGACATTTTTTCCCTTTTCCTCAGATAGCTTGTTACTGGAACATTGTAGGGAGCTGTTTAAAGGCTCATTTAAAAGGCAATTGATGTTGTTAAAAATCTTTTGTAATTAAAAAAAAATTAAATAAAATCAATTTTTACGAAAAACAGTATTCTTATATAACACTGTAGTAACTTATGTTACTATATCATCAGGATATATACATAAGAGATTCAAAGTTAAGTGTAGTTTTTTGTCTATTTGATAATACATTTCAATGGTTCAGTTCGAAAAGGATGCTGTTGTTCTAGCAAAATACAGAAGTTATCCACCATGGCCCTGCCGAGTGTTGGACATAATTAAGGCCAAGAACAATAAAATATCTTACGTTGTATTTTGTTACGGAAGCCATGAAATCGTGACAACAACAGCCTCACAGCTTTAGAACTTTGTTAGCATTTCAAAGGAGGCTAAGCAGAAAAATGAATTAGGCGTTGCGAACGCTTTTGCGGAATTAGCTGATTTTCCTCATAAGCATCTTGAGATCACTGGTTCGAGTTTACCAAATACATCTGTTGATTAAGTAAATTCTGTTTTTATCGTACTTGGACAAAATTATATCATTTCTCTGTACTTGTTTTTAAAAAGAAGTTGCCAAAAATGTGGTAATTTAAATTATGTACTATATGGTTGTATACGTCGTTTAACATATAAACATCTCTATACTCTCTCAGTATTCAACTAAGGTTGATGAGATTGAAAAAAAACTGCGGGCTCTTCAAAACGCGAACCTAGCCCTGGAAAATAGGGTTGAACAGCTTGAAACCCGTATTGATGATATAGAGCAGGAAAAAAGACTGAATCAGCTCGTATTTCATGGTGTTGACCACAGTGGGGGTCTTCCCATCTCTGAGTGTGTATTGAATGTGATTACAGATAAAATGCAAATTTCTGATTTTTCTTCGACCGCAATAGTTTCTGTATTCAAATTTCGAGCAAATTATACTAATTTGGACACCATTGCAAATGCAAAAAAGTGTCCTTTGCCTTTGTTGGTTACGTTCAAATCTGCTGAAATTGCAAGAAAAGTGTTTGCATGTAAGTCAAAGCTTGCTCGGTCGGGAATTTTTGTCACCGAGTACCTAACATCAAAAAAGAAACAGATTCTCGACTTGGCTAAGAGTAAGCTTGGAAACAGAAATGTTTGGTCGAATAACGGGACAATTTTTGGAAAAAACTCAGTGGGAGAGATCCGTAAAATTCGAGCTATGGCTGAAGTGGTTTGTCTGCCGAATCTGACCTTATAATTTTGTGTTTTGTAAATTTTGTTGTTGAATTACTTGTATGCTTGTTTTCCCTTTTTTATTTTATAGCCAAATTTTCCGTTCCTTTCGTTTTTTTTTTTTTTTTTTTTTTTTCTTCTTTCTGCCTATCAGTATGTTTTTTTGTCGTAAAGGTAGTCACCCTCTTCAATCAGTGCGAATATATATTATGACCTTTGAAGGAATTCGAAAAAAACCGGTTTATTCTTGGAAGCCAAGTTCGTGACACACTTGCGGGGGATGATGAATGCATAGATAATTTTTCGTTGAATTGTCGCCCAAGTAATTATGTGAATCCAAATAGTCTTTATGAGTATTCAAATCCTGCGAGTGCAGAAAGAGTGATCGTTTTCTGGAATTGTCAAGGTCTAAGAACGGCATATTCTTCTTTATGTGAGATTTTAAGTTCGCTAGATAAGAAACCGTGTATTATAGGCCTTTGTGAGACATTTGTTTCTAGCAAGTCACTGCCATGGGATTTTTCTTTCCCAGGATATATTTGCGAGTGAAGAGAACGGACAACCATTGAGCGGGGCGGTCTAGGCCTTTTGATTAGTGAAGGTAACCAATATTGGGTTAGGGATGACCTTTCCCTGTGGCTTGAAGGTAGGATCGAAACACTTTTCATTGAAATAAAAAATGAAGGGGAAAGGAACTTGATTTTGGGATTAATTTACAAAAATCCGTCATGTGATATTAGTTTTTTCTTGATGAATTTGAACCATTGTTAGATAAAATTAATAATGAAAATAAAAACAAGTTTATGATGGGAAATTTTAATATAGATTTACTAAAAAGAGCGAATAGCTTAAATTTTGTTAATATGATGGTGTCACATGATAGTTTTCCTCTTGTGACTATTCCAACTCGGATTTCGCATCTCTCGGCATCTTTAATTGATAATTTTTTCTTTATTGGTGGATTGCTTGAAAGATCCCAAGCAGATGTGATCGTGTCCGACGGCTCGGATCACCTTCTTTTAATAAGTAAAATAAAGCTAAATCAGTCAAAGGAAAATAAACGAAATGAAAGGACTTCGTTTTACCGTGAAATGAATAATAAAAACCTAAAGAGTTTTACAAATATGATGGATGAAACAAATTTCTCGAGTGTAATAAAGGAAAAGTGTCCAAATACTGCATATGATCTATGCAGTGAGATAGTGACGAATGTAATGAATGAAACATGTCCCTTGCGAAGAATAAACCCTAGTAGAAATTTTCCTAAGAAACCATGGATATCAAAAGCTATTCTAGTTTCAATAAAGCAGAAAAACAAACTTTACGTGAATTATTTAAAGGATCATTCAGATGATAGTTTTATAAAATTCAAGAGATTTCGGAATATTTTAAATTCAGTAAAACGGAATGCTCAGAAACTTTATTTCCAAAATGAATTTCATGAAAATCAAGGGGATATGAAAAATACATGGAAAACAATAAATAAACTTTTGGGTGAATTTTTTTTTTTTTCAGAGTAAGGAGGAGGTGAGAGTCATGGAGACAACAGGAGGTCGTCTTACTGATTCTCAAGACATATCTGAATTTCTGTGTGGTTATTTTGCAAATGAAAGAAAAAGACTTTGCGATCAAGCGCGGGCTAAACTACACACATCTGCGAGTTTTGGATCTGTCGTTAAAAGACAGCCTGTAAGTCAGAATTCCTTTGAGTTTGCAAGGTATTCGGAACGGGAAGTGGCACGATTCTTGGGTACGATGAAGTCAAGCTCTGGCGGGATGGACGAGTTTTCCCTGAAACTCATAAAGGCCGCAAAAACGAGTGTCTTACCTGTCTTGACGCACCTCATCAACCTTTCTCTAGATCTTGGAGTCTTCCCGGAAGCACTAAAGATTGCAAGAGTGGTTCCTCTTCATAAAGGAGGAAAAAAGATGACCCATCGAATCGAAGACCTATATCTATTCTCCCATTTTTCTCTAAGTTATATGAGAAAGTGGTACATGCCCAGTTAAGTTATTATATTGAAAAGAATAAAATTCAAATGGAGAATCAATTTGGGTTCAGAAAAGGGCTATCTACGGATATAGCAGTTCTGAAATTGGTTGATTGGATTAGTGATGCATTTGAAGCTGGTCTCATACCTGCAGCTCTGTTTTTGGATATGAAAAAAGCGTTCGATACGGTGGACCACTCAGAGCTTATTCAAGCTCTTGACTCGATTGGAGTGAAGGGTTCAAGTCTGGAGTGGTTTTCATCGTATCTACACAATCAGTATCAGATAGTTCAGAATGAGTAATTTCTATCTTCAAAAAAGAAAGTATAATGTTTGGCCCCACAAGGGTCAATCTTGGGACCTCTGCTTTTCATTATTTTCACTGATCGAGTTAAACATTACCTGTCAGAGGCTGGTGTCATCCTGTTTGCAGATGTACTTTGCTCTTTCTGGCAGCGCCTTCACTTGATGTTTTATATAATAAAATTCATAATGCAGTTTCTGAATTTCTAACTTTTTCTCAGCAAAATATGTTAACCCTAAAATTTTTCTAAAACCTTTTTCATGATATTTTCTAGACTTTCGTCTAGTGCTGGAAATGACCATATCACGGTTCAAGAAAATGTGATAAAGAGAGTAGCAACAACGAAGTATTTGGGTTTTTTAATTGATGAAAACCTGTCGTGGAAATACCATTCTAGTGCAATAGCTGAAAAATTAAGCAGAGGCCTTGGGGTGATTCGAAGAATTAAAAATCTAGTCCCAAAAAAGATCCTTAAAATGATTTATTTTTTTTTATTTTACCCATATATTAGCTACTGATGCTCTATATGGGCAAGTAATTTTGTTACATGTTTTAAAAGAGTACAAAAACTTCAGAATAGAGCTGTAAAATTATTATCTGAATTTGATGATTCTGATGAGGTTCCTGCTTATGAGCATTTTAAAAAGAATAAGTTAATGGATGTATCCCAAATTCGAGATTACAAAGTCGCGATTTTCTCATATAAATATTTGAATCAGCTGCTCACCCCTGCTTTTGAAAATATTTTTACTTTTAATAGAGACCTTCATGATCATAATACAAGAAAAGCTGATGACTTAGCTCATGAGTTTAGGAGCACCACTCGGGCATCTTTTGTGATTCGCCATTATGGTCCCCATGTTTGGAATATATTGCCCGAGTGTGTGAAAAATGCGCCTAGTCTTTCGGCTTTCAAGTCACGGACAAAGAAGTTTCTTTTATCTCGTGGGTGAATTTGGTGTTATGTCCACTCCAGGTTGTCATTCTATTTAAGGTATTTCCCCGATTTAGCTTGCTTTTTTTCTTTTTTCTTTTTTTTTCTATCTACTTCTTGTCTTTTCCTCTTTCTCTCTTTTTCCTTTATTCCTTCATCAGATAATTTTCTTGTGTGTTGAGTAGCAAGGTATGAATGTTATTTTAATTAGCTGAGAGTGATAAGCTCGCTTGCCCTTTCAAGCTTATTGTCTTTCTTGGCAGGCGAAAGGCGAATAGTGTTTGTTTTCTTTTTTAATAAATGTATATCTCATATCTCTCATATCTCATACAGTTCATTGTAAATGGGGCATGTGCTAATATCATTGGATATAGCTAAAACCTAGTGAAAAAAACAAACCACTGCACATAGTAAATCGAATCGACTTCTTACGAAATTAATTAAAAAAACTTTCCGAAAAATAAGTTTTTCAAAAAAAGTAAAGGCCATTTTAAACTTAAACTCAGCAGATACAAATACCTGTTAAAATAAACAGTAATAATATAACATTAATAAGCAGATCTTAAAGCGAGTAATCCTTACATTGAATATGAAAATCAAACTTAAAATGAACAGAAATGTAATAAACAATCAATGCAAACAAACATACAATAGATATTGATGTAAATAAATAAATAAATCTTAAAAAGAATGAAACTTAAAATGAATATGCAAATAAAGCTTGAATCAAACAAAAGTAACTATAAACAAGAGTTTGGGTATCGCCTCCTTTATCACTGTAGAAGTATAAAACCTACTGCGTCATTGGCGCTTTACTGAAAACCCATTTTATTAAAGATATTTTCTTTTGTACTTAATATTGAAAATAAACATTGAAATTATAGTAAAATTTTGAGCTTATGAACTTTCAGCAATTAATATCATTATACATAAAATTTTCAGTTTAATTTATTAGTTCTTTCTAAAGTTGTTGAAGACGCATATAGTTTCACTACAAACAAGAGTTTGGATACTGCCCTCTTCCTTAACTGTAAATAAAAACCAAAAGCCTACTGCGTCATTGGCGAAAACAAATTATATTACGAATATTTTTTTTCCAGTTGTTACAGCATTGAAAAGAAAAATAAAATTAGAGTGGAATAAATTCTTGAACTGGTGGATCTTTCAACAATTAATATCATTGTATATCAAATATTCAATTTGATGTTGTTTATACTTTCCAGGACTGTTCAAGACTCATATAGTTTTCAGTAAAGCGCCAATGACGCAATGGGTTTTAGACGTTTACAGTGAGAGAAGGAGGCGATACACAAACTCTTGTTTGTAGTGATTTTTGTTCGTTTCAAGCTTGATTTGCATAATCAATTTAAGTTTCACTCGTTTTAAAATCTATTTATAAATTTAAATTAATATCTATTGTATGTAAGTTTGCATTGATTGGTTATTTAATTTCTGTTCGTTTTAAGTTTCATTTATACTTTAATACCAAAAAATTTTTTTTCGTGGTAAGCTTGATTTTCATATTCATTCTAAGCATTACTCGCTTTGAGATCTATTTATTCATTTATATTAAAAATTTTGGGATAGCCATTTTGTTCAACGTATCTAAAAAATCCGGAAATTTTATATTTGAGGATGACAACCCCCCCACAGCCCTCAGGGCAAGGGTTATAAGTTATACCCTGGAGGCATATTTATAAAAGGCTTTTTATAATAAGCGTTGTTGTAGAAACTTCAAAAGGGCTCAGGCAGTTGGAAATACTCAGGACTAGTTCCATTTTCAATAGTCGAAAGTGATTGGAGGGCAACATACTCCTCTCCCACGGCCACCATTTCCCCAAACGCATCCAATCAAAACTTTGAGATAGTAATTTTGTTCAAGGTAGTTGAAAGATTCAGAAATTATGTGTTTGAGGATGACAAACTCCCATACAGCTCTCAGGGAAAGGGTTATAAGTTATGCCCTGGGGGCATATAAGGTCCTTATAGAAAGGGTGGTCATATATGCTTTGGAGGAGACTCGTTGGATTGGCAATCAGAATTTCTAGTGCCCTTTTTCACATTCAAAGTGGTCAGAGCACAGCTACCCCCCCCCCCACCAGACACACACAAACACGTTGGACTTTCCCGAGATGTTTCCAATAGACATTTAAAGACAGTCCATTCATTCAAAATAGTCCATATATCATATAACAGGGCTTTTGAAGTTGATACAAACCGCCAGAGCCTGAGGGCGAGGGTTTTAAGTTTTGCCCCTGTGGCATTTAAGGTTTTTATGTAAGGGATATTTGTATAAGCTTTAGAGGTGGATCATTTGGTTAAAATTGAAAGTTCTAGTTCCCTTTTAAGAGTCAATAGTGATGGAGGCCAAGAAGACCCGCCCCCAACTAATCTTGTTTTCACCAAGTGTATATGATTGAAATTGTGCGATTCAAATTTTTCTTAAAATAGTTCAAAGAACATATAACAATGCCTTCAGGGTTGGTCTCCCCCCCAGAGCCCTAAGGCAAGGGCTTTAAGTTATGGCGTTGGGGCATATAAGGTTTATATGGAATGGTTAGTCGTATCAAATTTAGATGGGTCTCATTTGATTTTAAATTGGAAGCTGTAGTGCCCTTTTTAAGAGTCAAAGTGATTTGAGAGACCCCCCCTCTCCAGGTCCATCATTTCCCACGACAAACCTCCAAACAAAGTTTTGAAACATGAATTTTTCAGCACTGTTGAAACGTTCAGTAAATATGCGTAATAATAGCTGTCGTAGCATTACTAGCAGTATGCAAATAGCTCCTTTTTTCAACATCCCCTTCAACACATGATGAAATAATACCCTCAACCGGTCCTGAAGCATTACTGATACCCAAATATTTGCCAAAATATTTCCCTTAGAACCCTTAGGTTTATTAGTAGTAGTAGTAGCACCAGTAGTTATAGTAGCAGCAGTAGGAGTATAGTTAATAGTTGTAGTCTTAGCTTTAGTAGCAGTAGTAGTAGTAGCAATAATAATAATACTAGCAGTAGTAGTAGTTGTAGGAGTAGAAGCAATAGTATTATCATGAAAATTTTGTATTTTGGTTAGTTCAACACCCCCCACAACAAGAATTGTAAGCTTTAATTTCACACACGAAACTGTTCCTGTTAGATATTGCTGATATACGCTTTTGACAACTTGCATACGGATGGCAGGTTGTGATCCGTACAACAGAAATATTCTCTGAAAATTTTACCTTCATACCTTCATAGGTTGAGCATTTTGAGCTAGCCAGAAGACACTGTGTGTATGTATATAATTCTGCTTTTACGGTTACTGTAAGTAATGAGACTAATGGTATTAAGTTGTAAATTTTAGGGCACATTTAGGGGGAGTTTCAATTCAACGAAAAAACTATATCCATGCTGGTATTAAAAGGGCATATAAGCAATATATGACATATAAGGACTTAGACAGCGATGCTCTATCATAGCCAGTAATATCATTAATATTTTAAAGGAGCTAATTTGAGATTGTCTGTGCAGGGTTTCGACTCTTGTTGATAAAAGAGCATCGCCAAGGGTTGAAAATTATGTTGCGACCAAGATGGGCCCAGGATTGCATAAAGCCTCCATTCTCGGAGGTCCCAGGGACTTCTTGCTGTCCGGTTCTAAGCCGGCTTAAGTACTTCGGTGTAGACTTGAGAAGATCTTTGATCCCCGTCCTGCATTGGTATCCGGGATCTTTGCTTTTCCTGAGGCCAAAACAATTTCAATGATTTAAAGAACATGAAAATTAGAACTTGGAATTTTATGACGTTAAAAAATGACCATCGTATCGACATTTTGACTGACGGATTCAGACGATTCGAACTGGACTTACTAGGAGTTTCAGAAACACATATCCCAGGGGTAGGAAGCATGAAATTAGGTGATATAGAATTTATTTACTCAGGCAGGAAGGATAGGGTATATAGACAGAAAGTAGGACTCCTGATGAATAAGGAAGCGTATTAGTCCTGTTTAGGCTGGGAAGGTATTAATAATAGAGTACTAATTGCTCATTTTATGACTAACAAGTTCAGGGTATCAGTTATAGTAGTACATGCCCCTGTAGAACCGACTGACGGAGATACTAGTGAGTCAGATGAATTTTGCTTACAGTTACAGGAGCAAATAGACAGGGCCCCAGGTAGAAATAAGATGTTTTTTATAGGACATTTTAACACCCTGGTCGGTAGAAATAGGGATAGATGGTATGATAGACTAGGTAAATTTGATGTAGGAAAAGAAAAAAGTAATGGATACAGACTTTTGCAATTTTGTAGGTATTAATCTATGTAGGTATATCAATTTTGCAGGTAACAATATAGTTATAACCAATACGGTGTTTGGTCATAAAATGGCTCATAAGTTAACATGGTATTGACGTGATGGTAAGACAGCAAACTTTATTGATTTCGTTATAGTAAACCGAAGACTGGCAGGATCAATACAAGATACTAGGGTACATAGGAGTGCTGTTATTGATGCTAAAAATAAAGATCATCATCTAGTAGCGTCAAGGGTTAATTTAAAGCTGAAATTTCGCAAGGGTTATTACCCGGGAAGTTATGATGTTGGTAGACTCCAGGAGGAGAATTTGAGAGAAACTTTCCAGGAACAGTTGAATACTAAACTTAAGAGTTTAAAATTCTTTAATGTTGAAGATGGTTGAAAAAATTTTAGAAAAATAATTTGTGAAGTTGCTGAAGGTGTCTTAGGGAAGGAAGCTAGGACTGCTGCTAAGAATATTAGTTGAAAAGCTTTATGTTTAATAGAAAGGAGAAAGAACTTGTACAAGAAATATCTGAGTGATAGATCATATGAAAACAAAAGGAACGTAAAGAAAGTGGAGAAAGCATTAAACTATGAACTAAGTAGGTGTGAAGTGGAGGTCATGGATAAAATTGCCGAGGACCCGGAAGATCCAGCTAGACGGCATAATAGTAAAATATTGTACTGGCATGTTAATAAATTGAGAGGGAGTAGTCATTTCGGACTTGGCCCAGTTAAAGATAGGAATGAGGCCACAATTAGCGATGAGGCAAGAATTAAAGAAAGAAGGGCAGAACATTTTGAGAATTTGCTAAACCGAGATAGAGTTGCAGGAAAAGATATAGAGGAAAGTGAAAAAGTTTGTGATACCTTGGATGTGAAGGAAGTTTTTTTTTTTTTGTGAAGAAGAATTAGCGACAGTACTAAAAGGATTAAAAAAATAATAAGGCTTCAGGTGCTGATAAGGTGGTAAATGACTTTCTTAAATATGGTGGCACTGAGGTTAGAAAAAAATTAATGAGGATTATGAATAGGATTTTTGAAAAAGGCATTAGTCTGTAGCTAGCATATTACTTAGTAATATGATACTTTTTAGACTAAGAGATGCCGTAGACAAAGTTTTAAGAGTAGAATATTGCGGTTTTAGAAAAGATAGAGGATGGGTCGACCTAATTTTCACTTTTAGGTTAATAATTGAGAAGTGACTGAGTTGTCAAACACCTTTGGTCTTCTGTTGTACAGATTATGAGCAAGCGTTCGATTCTGTTGATACAAGAGCTTTAGTAAAGGTTTTGTCCTTGTATGGTATACCAGACAAATACATTAAAGTGATTAGTGCTATGTAAGAGAACAACATTGCTGCGGTTAAGGTAGGAAACGAGGTTTGCAGCTGGTTTTGTATTAAATGAAATGTTGGGCAGGGTTGTGTTCTATCCTCCTTTATATGGATTATTTTGATGGACTTTGTGTTAGGGAGCACAGGAAAGGCAATGGGAGACCACGGAATCAAATAGGGAGGAGAAAGTCTCCTGGACTTAGATTATGCTGATGATTTAAGCATCCTAGATGAAAGTGTGAGCAAAATGAATAAACTTTTGAAGGTTTAGCGAGTTCAGGATGCTAAAATAGGTTTAAAAATACATATTAAGAAGACTAAGTCACTAAGGCTAGGAATAAGTGAAGATGAAAAGGTGACGTTGGGTAATGAAAATATTGCTCAGGTGGGCAGATTCACTTATCTTGCTAGTATTATTAGTAAAGATGGCGGGAGCAGTGAAGATGTTAAAGGTAGAATAGCCAAGGCTCAGGGTGTTTTTTCACAATTGAAAAATTGCTGCTACTACTGTTGCTACTATAACTAATTCAACACTATTATTACTACTACTGCTCCTACTACGATCTCTACTACTATTAAACTAGCACTATTAAGGCCACGCTAATCAAGTTGAAAATTTGACAGAATGGGATATTTGAGGTGGAACTGGAACTAAATCAAAAGACACTATGTGCATGCAGATTTTCAAAATGGCGTATCTCAAAAAGGAATTTGTGTATTAAGTTGGAGCTTTCAGAGAGTGCTAAATTTCGCAAAAACGGAGCGACAAAACCGCTTGGTTCTTAAGCGTCAAAGCTTTAAATCCGGCCCTGTTCACGCTACTTCTAATGCTATTACTATTTTATTTACATTTACTGCTGCTGCTTCTTCTATTGCGACTGCTACTTCTAATGCAACCACTTATAAGCTAAAAGTATTAAGATGAAAATTAAGCAACTACATGAACATATAGGTTATCAAAAAGATATATCGGCAATGGGATAGCAACAGCTAATTTTATTAAGTTGAAACTTATAGAACTTGCTGAAAGGAAACTTCAGCTGAACAAAAGGCAATATGTTAATACTACTGCTAATACACAAGCTAAGGGTATTAAGGTGAAGCTTTCAAGGAATATTTCGGCAAATATTGAACTGAATCAAATTGACTATGATTATGCAAATCCTCAAAAGGGCTACACAGAAATATCTCAAGAACGACTTCCATTAATAAGTTAGACCTTTCAGCATAAGTTGTGGGTGGGGGACTTCAAACTAGCCAGAAGGCTTCAGGTACATGCTACTAATATTACTACAACGATTACTGTAACTAATAACGCTAAGAGTATTGAAGTGAAACTTGTAAGGAACGTTTAGAGGATGTTTTAATTAAACAAAAATATTATTTGCACGCAGGTTTTCGAAAGGGCAAATAAGCGATGTCGGTACTTGTCAGTAGCCCGGGACCCAAACGATATATTACATAGGGAAGATGCTTAAGAAACTAGTCAAACGGGTTTCTTTCAATAGAGAATTGGATTGCAGACCGTGGTTTGTCACTGCGTTTACAATATTTAAACTTTTGTTTTTCGGGTTTAGGGGGAAAAAAGGTACCTAGGTTATGTTGCGTATTTAATATATGCTATGCTTTACCCCCCACCCCTAATGTGCAAATATATAGCCGAAATTTGTTGCTAAACTATTATATTTTCATCCTATTTTGTTTTATTTCATTAGCATTAACCAAACTTCACTTCTTGTGAGGGTTCCAGCTCATTGGCATGTACTGCGATATTCTATCTATAAGAGGCACCGCTACAGCGTTGACTATAGTAAAGGCCATACGGCACCAATGAAATATTATTTACTATTTATTAATTTTTTTCCCCAGAGGCACTTCATATGGAAGAGGTCGTCGTAGAAACTTCAAAGGGAGCTCATTCGATTGGAAATCAAGAGTTCTAGTGTCATTTTTAAGGGTCAAAAGTTATCCCCCAGGGACCAGGGACAGACGTTGTAAGTTATACTCTGGGGATATATATGGTTCTTATAGAAGGGATACTCGTATAAATTCAGAGTGGGCTCATTTGATTGAAAATGAAAAGTTCTAGTTCACTTTTAAAGACTCAAAAGAGACCAAAGGTTAATTAGAAATCCCCCACGCCCTTTTTCCCCAGACCCATCCAACAAAAATTTTGAGATAGCCACATTGTTAAAATAGTTCAAACATCAGATAATAAAAACTCCGAGGTTGCCACAAACCCATTTTTTCACTTTGATATTGTTACTTTGATACCAGTTTTGATACTTTGATGAATATTATATTTTTTTTTAAGTTTGATTTTGAAATAAGGATTTTCAAAAACTTGAAACTTTTTGCAATCAAAAACGAACAAAAATTAATTAAAAAAAAATTCCGAAAAATAAGTTTTTCAAAGAAAATTAAGGCCATTTTAAACTTAAGCTCAGCATATAAAAATACATTTTAAAATTCAAAATCAAAACGACCATAAATAGCTATTAAACAATAAATGAAATCCAAAACAAACAGAAATTAAATAAACAATCATAGCAAAAGATACAACAAGTAATAATATAAATCAATAAATAGATCTTAAAGCGAGTAATGATTGGATTTAAAATGAAAATCAAGATTAAAACGAAAAACAAATTTCACTATAGAAGAACAGATGAAACTTAAAACGAACAGAAATTAAACAAACAATCAATGCAAACAAACATACAATATACATTAATGTAAATTAATAAATGAATCTTAAAACGAGTGAAAATTAAATTGAATATACAAATCAAGCTTGAAACGAACAAATATCACTACAAACAAGAGTTTGGGTATGACCTCCTTCTCTCACTGTAAAAGTCTAAAACCTACTGCGTCATTGGCACTTTTCTGAAAACTATATACATCTTGAACAGTCTAGAAAAGTATAAACAACATCAAGTTGAATATTTGATGTATAATGATAAAAATTGTTGAAAGATCCATCAGTTCAAGAATTTATTTCACAGTAATTTTATTTTTATTTTCAATGCTGTAAGAACTGGAAAAGAGAATATTTGTAATATAATTCGTTTTCAGTGAAATGCCGAATACGGAATAGGCTTTTGGTTTTATTTACAGCTAAGGGATGAAGCAGCATCAAAACACTTATTTGTAGTGAAAGTTTATTTGTCTTTAACAACTTTAAAAGGAGCTAGTAAATTAAACTGAATAATTGATGCATATCTATATTAATTACTTAAAGCTTAGTAGTCCAGAATATTACTATGATTTTAATGTTTATTTTCAATATGAAGTACAAAAGGAAATATTTGTCACAAAATTGGTTTTCAGCAAAGCACCGATGACGCACTAGGTTTTAGACTTTTACTGTGTGAGAAGGAGGTCATACCCTAACTCTTGTTTGCAGTGATTTTTGTTCGTTTCAATCTTGATTTGCATATTCGATTTAAACATCACTCGTTTTAAGATTTATTTATTAATTTACATTAATATATATTGTATGTTTGTTTGCATTGATTGTTTATTTAATTTCTATTAGCTTCAAGTTTCATTGATACTTCCATAGCAAAATATTTCTTTTCGCTTTAAGCTTGATTTCGCTTAAGCTTTAAGCTTGAAAATAAGAGCTAATTTTCATATTCAATCTAAGCATTACTCGCTTTAAGATCTATTTTTTCATTTATATTATTACTTGTCGCATGTTTTTGCTATGATTGTTTATTTAATTTCTGTTCATTTTGGGATTTATTCTTTAATAGTAATTTCTGACCGTTTTAAGTTTGCATTTTAAAAGCTATTTGTATCTGCTGAGCTTACGTTTAAAATGGCCTTTACTTTTCTTTGAAAAATTTATTTTTCGGAAAGTTTTTTTTTAATTAATTTAGATAACAATTAACCGCTTACGGGTCTCCATCACGGCATTCATAAGACTGTCTATAGCCGTTGTGTACCATTAAGCAAAAGAGTACCGTAGTTTCTTATCATTTTGGGTTTGAATTATTATAGGAATTTATTTATGCTAATCTTTGGTTTAATATGGTTCTTTATTTTTATTTGAAAAATCATTTTTCGAAAGAATCTTTTTAATTAATTTAAAGAAAGCGCAACAAAAAGTGATTTTTTTTTTGTTCTCTATATTCTCAAAGTTCCGACATTTTCAGCACAGATTTTTATTACTCATGGTTCAGGAAAGGCCTGATACATCTACGTAAGAAAAAAAAAAAATCAAACCAAAAGTTCCCAAACACAAAGAGAAAGTAGCTCTTGTGTCTGTTCCACCGTAGCAGGTAATTAACCTTTTTCAAACCAAACGATAAACAATTACGAGCGTAGAAAATACCACAAAATGAAAACAATAAAATAAGCAAAGTGGTAAAAAATATTACAGTTTGTAGACGATAAGAGCCAACGTTTATCCCCCCCCCCAAAAAAACATCCTTTAAGGAAAATAACCCTCAGAAAATAACACCTCACGGAAAATACCCCCCTCCCAGAAAATACCTACCCGTGGAAAATCCCCCCCCCAAGAAAAAATACCTCTTGCGGTTGGTTAGTCTCCTATCACTTTCGTCTTATAAAAAAAGACTAGAAATGCCCGTGGATTATCAAACAATTTCTACCTCCATCCTCCTGTCGTCTCTCCCTTAGAGCTAATTCTGTATTTATTTGAAGGCTCAATGAGCCAAAATGTACCCTTTGAGGTATCTCCCTCTCTTTCTAGCTACTAAACAATCAGATAACCCCGTTGCAGAAGTTTCAATTCCTTTTTAAGTTTTTTTGATTTGGCTATTGCTTACAGATAGTATTTGTCATTGGGAAACATACGAAATTTTTTTGTGTGGGGGTTTGCTGGAGGATCTTTCATGAGAAGAAAGTATTTACATGGAGGAGGGGCAAGATTTACACATAAATTCCTCTTTTCCACTTCCCTTAGAACTTCTAAATTAAACTAAACAATAACACGACTCAAAGAATATTTTTAAATTTTGAAAACCTTGATTTCCGCAAGGAGGTATTTACCAGGTGATGGGGTTTCCGTGGGTGATAGCGGGGAAATTGTCAGCGGGGCAGGGGGTTAAACACTTATACACGCAGAAAGTGACAGGGTGAAGGGAACCCCCATTAACAAACAAAAAATGGAAATAAACCTGGATTTAAGAGTTTATGACGTCCAATTTTCTTTGTTTTTGTGACAACCAAACGGAGCATTTTTATAAATCATCTTGACAGCAATTTATATAAAGACTTAAAAAAGCAAACAATTTCAACAAGGTTGAACACATAAAGATTCTAACTTGTGTTTTACCCAATGTAAGTACGGTGGTTCAGTTGCACGGTGGTTCAGTTTTACGGTGGTTCACTTGCACGGGGGTTCAGTTCATGGTGGTTCAGTTACACGGGGGTTTAGTTAAATGGGGTTGAGTTGCACGAGGGTTCAGTTAAAGGGGATTCAGTTGTGTAAGGGTCCATTTGCACGGTGGTTCAGTTGGACGGTGGTTCAGTTGCAGGGTGGTTCAGTTGTAGGTGGGTTCAGCTGCATGATGGTTCAGTTACAGGGGTTCAGTTGTTTGGGGTTAAGTTACACTGTTGTTCAGTTACAATTGAACCGAGCAGGACAGTTCCCCCGAAGTCTTCAGGGCAAGGGTTATAAGTTATGCCCTGGGGAGGGGGGGGCATATACTGCTGACGCGGCTATTTGGCAAACTGCACACATACATATTTTTTCAATTTTATTCTACATAACCCCGATATTTTCTGAAAATGTCGGATTAATAACCTTACCCTTAGCAGTAATATTAGTAGTTAGGGGTAGCATGCATATAGTACCTTTTTGGCTTGCTCAACATCCCCCTTAACATGCACTGAAAATCGTGTTGAAAATCATGGTTATGTTGATTCAACATAACCCCGATATTTTCTGAAAATGTCGAATTAATAACCTTATCCTTAGCAGTAATATTAGTAGTTAGGGGTAGCATGCATATAGTACCTTTGGTTCACTCAACGTCCCCCTTAAAATTTCACCTTAATACTCTAAGCTGATCCTGATATACAGTTCTTATGAACGTTTAATAGCCTTCATCCAAATAGAGTGTTTCAATTTAATTAACTATCTTCTGCAACATTCCCTCTTCACCAGTCCCTGAAAGTTTCACTGTAATACAATTAGCTTCAGTAGGACTAGTAGTAGTCATCATAGTAGTATATCTAGCAGAAACAGTCATGGTAGTGGTAGCAGTTATAGTAGTTGCTGTAAAAGCAGCAGTAGTATTACTGTTAAGAGTTGTAGCCCTATGCACATTTTACTTAGTTGAACATCCTCCTTAACATGTCCTGAAAGTTTCAACTTAAAACCCTAGACCATTCCTGGGATACTGCTGACCTGCCCTTTTGATAACCTGTTAGTACATTTTGTGTTTTTATTTTATTCAGCATCCCCTTGAACATTTCCTGAAAGATTAAACCTCCCACTCTTAGCCTCAGTAGTAGTAGCAGCGGTAGCAATAATAGTAATAGCAGCAGAAGTAGCATTAAAAGTAAGCACAGAGTGTCTTTTGGTTAGGTCAGCATCTCTCGCAACACGCCCCGAAAGTTTTCACTTAATGCTTCAAAAAGTCCCTGAGAAATTACTGATACATCCTTTTGGTAAGTTGAATGTGTACAGTATGTATTGGTTTGCTTCAGCATCCTCCTAGGTGTTCCCTGAATATTTCACCTTAATATCCTTAACTTAAGTAGAAGTAGTAGTTGTAGCAATCTTAATAGTAGCAATAATTGTAACATGGTAATAGTGCCCTTTGGTGAGTTCAACATCCCTTTCAACATGGCCTTGGTCAACTGATTATCCCCCTCATCATTTCCTTAAAGTCGCAACTAAATACCCTCAGCCATTCTTGAGCGCCCCACTTTTCACAACCTGTATACACATAACATGTTTTGATTTAGTTCTATACTCCCCTCAATTTTTTCTAAAAGCTTCGCTTGAATGCACTTGATCTTTTTGAACACCAAAGGTCGAACATATCCTCTTTTCAAACAAAATACTATATATAAACAATGGGCACATTTCACAGCTTACATCCATTGCTCTGATGGCTGTAGGGGGGGGAGAGCTGACATCCGAAATATCCCAAGAGAAGTAGTTTTTTGGACTTTTAAACTATGCTCAACAAAATGGCTATTCTAACATCTTGATTGGATGTGTTCGGTAAATTAATGGGCTTGGGAGGGGGGCTGCTTGCCCTCCAATTACTTCTGACTCCAAAAAGAAAATTAGAACTTTTAATTTTCAATCGAATGAACTCCTTTAAAAATTCCCATGATAGCACTCCCCTGCGTATGATACTGCTTATATGCCTTTTTGAAAACCTGCATGCATATTACTTTTTCCGTTTAATTGAAACTCCCCCAAAACGTTCCCTAAAGGATTCACCTTAATACCCTTAGCCTCACTAGCTATGAATTGTAGTAATAGCACTAGTAGTATACACATAGTACCTTTTTGTTAGTTCAAAATGTATCACAACATATCCTGAAAGTTCCAATTTATTAATGTAACCGGTTCCTGAGATATTACAGTTACAGTCTTTTAATAATCTTCATGCTCATATTTCGTTTTCATTTACTTCAAAATCCATCTCAACATCCCTTGAAAGTTTCACCAAAGTAACCTCAGCTCAAGTAGTAGCAATAGCTGTAGCAACAGGAGTAGTATCAGTAGTAGTATGCACATAGCACCTTTCGTTTTTACAACATCCCCCTTAACAAACACTGAAAGCTTCAACTTAATACAATAAATCATTCCTGAGCCATTGTTGATACGTCTACTTGAAATTTGCATCCGCATTGCGTGTTTTTATTTATTTCAACAGTTTTCAACATTTCCCAAAATGTTTGCTATTAATATCCTTAGCAACCTTTTTCTCGCTATAGCCCCAGAAAACGGGACAAAACTGTTTTTTTGTACAGCTTACTGTGTGAAACATTGTCAGGATACCAGAAATTTGATAATATTGCTAAACATTTGACATTGACTCCTCAATGTTTTGGAGTGTCCACGTTTCTAAATTGTGTTTGTCCGCTGTCATTACTGTTGCTTCTAATATTCTTATTTTCGTTTGTAAGCTTATTTTTGTAATCTTAAAAACATTCTTAACTGTAAAAAAGACATCATTGGCCTTGGCTGTTCCGCTTTTAGCGTCTTCATTACATACAATCTCTCTGCTAGTAATGTTACCTAGGTTAGTTAAGCAATCTACTTGATTAGTCTTTTTGTTTTTAACATCCACTTATCACTTTTACGTATTCATGGTCGGGGTGATTTAGTCTTCTTCACATCAATTTTTTCAACCTATTCTTGCATTTTGAACCCTCAAAACCGGCAAAATATAATTTATTTATCTAGCATTTTCATAAATGAATCTTAAATCATCAGAATAAACTTAGTCTCGAGAACTTTTATTTTCATATAGGTCCATTTTGGTGTATAGAGCATGTTATGGGGATGAAGGATTATATTGTAAAAGACTGTTTTGTTTGGTTGTCAGGGTTGGATCCAAGCTTTTTTTTTCTGAAGGGGGGGGGGGGCAAAATAGGTTGATCTGATAAACTTGCGTTGGGAGCAAGTTTAATTAACGAAAACTTGCGTTACTTAAGTAAATTACACTAATTTAAAATACTTTAGGGAGGCGCAATCCCCTAGGCCCCTGGATCCACCACTGTTGCTAGTGCAGTTGGGATAAAACCTAGGCCAGGTTGCCTCTGAATGAGGTGGGAGAAAGCTATAAGGAAACACTTAATGAATATCGGAGCTTTGGAAAGGGTGTAAAGCGGTAGACTGTAAGTAGATTGGGAAGGAGGAAGATTGTGTATAGCTGAACTGGCCTCAGGTGGATTGAAGCTGAAATGCATTACTAGTGATAATAGTAGTTTACTTACAATACCTGTGACGTTATTCCAGAGGGAATACTTTACTTACAGGAGTTTATTTAGTTTAGCTTTGCCTTTGGACTAGTTTACTTTAAAGCTAACCTATTCTTCTACATGATTTTGTTGATAACTGCAAGAAGTTTCCTCGTGCTTTCATTTGTTGGTTCACTTCATAGTTTGTCCGTAAAAGGCTAAGTAAAATCAGGTGTTAAATTGGAGTATTTGTTTTGCCTATCTGTAGCGGCCCTAATATCAACATCAACATATGGAAGAAATGATTAACTACAAAACAAAATAGTATAAATGCCAAAGGAAAATAAATAAATTTCCGTAAGTAAAACAAATCCCTCTGGCATGACTAATTCGGCATTTTTATAGCTACATTTAAATGCAAGTTCCTAAATAGAACTGAGAGATAGGAAAATCTTTGGATGATCTGACAAAGGGATAAGGAGAACATAGGCCTACTGCTCAGAGTGTTTTATTATGCTCTTTTAAGATGTAATATTATTTTTCCTCAGAAAATAATCCCAAGTTGTATTTGAAGTTTTTCTCTTTAGGATCTGCTTCCCTGACCTATCAAAACCACTAGACCTATAGGCTATCTCATTGTAAGAAAAATTCAGATCTATTGGATGTTGAACAGGTGGACTGGCAGTAAATATCTACCAAATCATATTATTGAGTTAGGAATAAAGTTAATACACCATTTGATGCCTTTTTATGCTTATTACAAATATAATAAGCATTTCTATCGCAAATTAATTTCATCCTCCCCCCCCCCTATATAAACCTACCCTAACCCTGAATTGACATATCTAGAGGGGGGGGGGCTGAAATTCATTTCCGAAGGAAATGACTATTTTATTCTAAAAAAGAATAAAAAGGCATAAAATTGTTTTTTAACTTTATTCCTAAATAAATAATATTATTTGGTAGATATTTACTGGGCTGGCTAGCCTAGGCCACTATTTAAAATGATTAATGTAAGTATGTAATAATTGTTATAAATTCACTACCACTCCAGGTCATAAGGAGACATGTTAAGAAAACAAATCTTACTTCATAATAGCCTATGCAAAATAATCCCAGTTAACATATTTTCCAGGGGGGAGAACTGGTAAAGTTCTACCAAATCATATTATTGAGTTAGGACTAAAGTGAATACACCATATGATGCCTTTTTTATGCTTATTATGAATATAATAATCATTTCTATTGGAAATGAATTGTTCAATATCTACAAAATCATATTATTGAGTTAGGACAAAAGTGAATACACCATTTGATGCCTTTTTTATGCTGATTACAAATATAGAATATAATAAGCATTTTCTATCAGAAATGACTTTCAGCCCCCCCCCCCTATATTGGCCAATTCAGGGTTAGGTTTGGTTTAGCCTATATAAGGGGAGGGGCTGAAATTCATTTCCGATAGAAATGCTTATTATATTCATAATCAGCATAAAAAAAGGCATTGAATGGTATATTCACTTTATTCCTAACTCAATAATATGATTTCGTTGATATTGACCAATGA